>NC_143045.1:45522500-45622500 GCF_057628025.1 Oncorhynchus mykiss | reverse complement strand
ACTGGTCTACGATCGCAGGCTCCTGCACATTTGAAACAGGTTGGGGTTATTAAATACATTTAGCAATTCCAGTTTATCTTTACAGTCTGAGGACAGTTTATCCTGTCACTTCTTTACAGTCTGAGGACAGTTTATCTGTCACTTCTTTACAGTCTGAGGACAGTTTATCCTGTCACTTCTTTACAGTCTGAGGACAGTTTATCTGTCACTTCTTTACAGTCTGAGGACAGTTTATCTGTCACTTGGAAGTCTGAAGACAGTTTATCCTGTCACTTCTTTACAGTCTGAGGACAGTTTATCTGTCACTTCTTTACAGTCTGAGGACAGTTTAACTGTCACTTTACAGTCTGAGGACAGTTTATCCTGTCACTTCTTTACAGTCTGAGGACAGTTTATCTGTCACTTCTTTACAGTCTGAGGACAGTTTATCTGTCACTTGGAAGTCTGAGGACAGTTAATCCTGTCACTTCTTTACAGTCTGAGGACAGTTTATCTGTCACTTCTTTACAGTCTGAGGACAGTTTTCTGTCACTTTACAGTCTGCGGACAGTTTATCCTGTCACTTCTTTACAGTCTGAGGACAGTTTATCTGTCACTTCTTTACAGTCTGAGGACAGTTTATCTGTCACTTGGAAGTCTGAGGACAGTTTATCCTGTCACTTCTTTACAGTCTGAGGACAGTTTATCTGTCACTTCTTTACAGTCTGAGGACAGTTTATCTGTCACTTTACAGTCTGAGGACAGTTTATCCTGTCACTTCTTTACAGTCTGAGGACAGTTTATCTGTCACTTCTTTACAGTCTGAGGACAGTTTATCTGTCACTTCTTTACAGTCTGAGGACAGTTTATCTGTCACTTCTTTACAGTCTGAGGACAGTTTATCTGTCACTTCTTTACAGTCTGAGGACAGTTTATCCTGTCACTTTACAGTCTGAGGACAGTTTATCTGTCACTTTACAGTCTGAGGACAGTATCTCTCACTTCTTTACAGTCTGAGGACAGTTTATCTGTCACTTCTTTACAGTCTGAGGACAGTTTATCCTGTCACTTTACAGTCTGAGGACAGTTTATCTGTTACTTTACAGTCTGATGACAGTTTATCTATCACTTCTTTACAGTCTGAGGACAGTTTATCTGTCACTTTACAGTCTGAGGACAGTTCATCTGTCACTTTACAGTCTGAGGACAGTTTATCTGTCACTTCTTTACAGACTGAGGACAGTTTATCCTGTCACTTTAGAGTCTGAGGACAGTTTATCTGTCACTTCTTTACAGTCCGAGGTCAGTTTACCTGTCACTTCTTTACAGTCTGAGGACAGTTTATCTGTCACTTCTTTATAGTCCGAGGACAGTTTATCCTGTCACTTTACAGTCTGAGGACAGGTTATCTGTCACTTTACAGTCTGAGGACAGTTTATCTGTCACTTGGAAGTCTGAGGACAGTTTATCTGTCACTTTAAAGTCTGATGACAGTTTATCCTGTCACTTCTTTACAGTCTGAGGACAGTTTATCCTGTCACTTTACAGTCTGAGGACAGTTTATCTGTCACTTCTTTACAGTCTGAGGACAGTTTATCTGTCACTTCTTTACAGTCTGAGGACAGTTTATCCTGTCACTTTACAGTCTGAGGACAGTTTATCTGTCACTTTACAGTCTGAGGACAGTATCTCTCACTTCTTTACAGTCTGAGGACAGTTTATCTGTCACTTCTTTACAGTCTGAGGACAGTTTATCCTGTCACTTTACAGTCTGAGGACAGTTTATCTGTTACTTTACAGTCTGATGACAGTTTATCTATCACTTCTTTACAGTCTGAGGACAGTTTATCTGTCACTTTACAGTCTGAGGACAGTTCATCTGTCACTTTACAGTCTGAGGACAGTTTATCTGTCACTTCTTTACAGACTGAGGACAGTTTATCCTGTCACTTTAGAGTCTGAGGACAGTTTATCTGTCACTTCTTTACAGTCCGAGGTCAGTTTACCTGTCACTTCTTTACAGTCTGAGGACAGTTTATCTGTCACTTCTTTATAGTCCGAGGACAGTTTATCCTGTCACTTTACAGTCTGAGGACAGGTTATCTGTCACTTTACAGTCTGAGGACAGTTTATCTGTCACTTGGAAGTCTGAGGACAGTTTATCTGTCACTTTAAAGTCTGATGACAGTTTATCCTGTCACTTCATTACAGTCTGAGGACAGTTTATCCTGTCACTTTACAGTCTGAGGACATTTATCTGTCACTTTACAGTCTGAGGACAGTTTATCTGTCACCTCTTTACAGTCTGAGGACAGTTTATCCTGTCACTTCTTTACAGTCTGAGGACAGTTTATCTGTCACGTCTTTACAGTCTGAGGACAGTTTATCTGTCACTTCTTTACAGACTGAGGACAGTTTATCTTTCACTTCTTTTTAGTCTGAGGACAGTTTATCTGTCACTTGTTTACAGTCCGAGGACTGTTTATCCTGTCACTTCTTTACAGTCCGAGGACAGTTTATCTGTCACTTCTTTACAGTCCGAGGACAGTTTATCTGTCACTTGGAAGTCTGAGGACAGTTTATCCTGTCACTTTACAGTCTGAGGACAGTTTATCTGTCACTTTACAGTCTGAGGACAGTTTATCTGTCACTTCTTTACAGTCTGAGGACAGTTTATATGTCACTTCTTTACAGTCTGAGGACAGTTTATCTGTCACTTTACAGTCTGAGGACAGTTTATCTGTCACTTCTTTACAGTCTGATGACAGTTTATCTGTCACTTCTTTACAGTCTGAGGACAGTTTATCCTGTCACTTCTTTACAGTCTGATGACAGTTTATCTGTCACTTCTTTACAGTCTGATGACAGTTTATCTGTCACTTCTTTACAGTCTGAGGATAGTTTATCTGTCACTTCTTTACAGTCTGATGACAGTTTATCTGTCACTTTACAGTCTGAGGACAGTTTATCTGTCACTTCTTTACAGTCTGAGGACAGTTTATCCTGTCACTTGGAAGTCTGAGGACAGTTTATCTGTCACTTGGAAGTCTGAGGACAGTTTCAGTGGCACGGCAGGAAAACACGTCTTTGAATGCCTATATTTAATGGCTTTCCAAAAGTTGATAGTGTTATTAAGATTTTCCTTTGTAGTTTCATAATAAAAGCTTGATTTACATTTTCTCTTCAGCACAGTGCATTTGTTTCCCAGTGCCCTAATCGACTGCCAGTCAGCCTGGGAGTTACCAGTTCTGGTTCTGTGGTCAGACAACCAAGGATTGTCTCTGCCTTTAACCCAGTATTTCATGAGCACTGCTTGTTTGATACAGATGGTCGGGAGACAGTTTATGGAAATATATATGGAATGAGCAAAACACTTTTTACCAGTCCCAGGCATACAGTACATGTAGTAAAGCCTGTTCACAAAACTGCTAATGTTCTGTTTGATTGCTATTCGAGGGCGGATTTAGGGCTTTTCGTGTCACTTAAATCGTTTGTGAATATACTGATGGCCTGTAGCTGCCTTTATCAACGTATTGCATTGCCCTTTTCTGGCAGCAGAGTTTAAGATAACCAGTTCCAGTTTATATTGCCCATGAGAACAGTTTCATTATTTCCCCCCAGCTGTGCCACAGCTCTGCGAGATAATCTAGAGACTCAACCTTTGCCGATTGGGGTCTATAACATTCGAATACATCTTGGTTTACAGCAGTTGACAGTTGCAACTTCATTGCTAAGAACTGCTTTGGTTGAGATAAAAAAAAAAAAACATAAGGGCTGTAGCAACGAAGCTGTTTTAATGAACAGGGCCACACCTCCCCTTGTCTCTATCACTCCTGTACACATTATAACCAGCCAGACCAATAGTCTGATGGAGACAGAGTTGGGAAGTCGTGTCTTAGACAGAACTAAAACGTCAGGTTCGACAGTTAGGAACCACTCGTCCACCATGTCCATCTAAGGAACTGAGCTTCTCCTATTGGTGTGCAAACGTCCTAGCGCTGATCTGTTTCTGAAGGTTGGAGTTATAAGTTCATCCTTAGAGCCACCGGACTGCGTTTGGATCAATGGTTTCTGATAATAATAACATACCTTCTGTTTACCCTGTACACAAATGACTTCACACACAACAACAAACTGAGGAGACTCTGCTGTAGTCAGCTGTGTGATGAGAGGAGACTCTGCTATAGTCAGCTGTGTGATGAGAGGAGACTCTGCTGTAGTCAGCTGTGTGATGAGAGGAGACTCTGCTATTGTCAGCTGTGTGATGAGAGGAGACTCTGCTATAGTCAGCTGTGTGATGAGAGGAGACTCTGCTGTAGTCAGCTGTGTGATGAGGGGAGACTCTGCTATTGTCAGCTGTGTGATGAGGGGAGACTGCTGTAGTCAGCTGTGTGATGAGAGGAGACTCTGCTATTGTCAGCTGTGTGATGAGAGGAGACTCTGCTGTAGTCAGCTGTGTGATGAGGGGAGACTCTGCTATTGTCAGCTGTGTGATGAGAGGAGACTCTGCTGTACTCAGCTGTGTGATGAGAGGAGACTCTGCTATAGTCAGCTGTGTGATGAGAGGAGACTCTGCTATTGTCAGCTGTGTGATGAGAGGAGACTCTGCTATTGTCAGCTGTGTGATGAGAGGAGACTCTGCTGCATTATGTAGGTTGGGGGAAATGATCCAACCATTGTGTAGGTTGGTGGAAATGATCCAACCATTATGTAGGTTGGTAGAAATGATCCAACCATTATGTAGGTTGGAGGAAATTATCCAACCATTATGTAGGTTAGTGGAAATGATCCAACCATTATGTAGGTTGGAGGAAATGATCCAACCATTATGTAGGTTGGTGGAAATGATCCAACCATTATGTAGGTTGGTAGAAATGCCCATCGACTGAGGATGATCGGTCTCCACTATGTAGAATAATACTAAACTACATTCATCAATCTGACTCCATTACCTGGTGAATGCTTGATAATCACGTCCAGTGGGTAGAGATAAGGTAGTGAGCCATCCGTCACCACTCACAAGACTATAAGATGCTTGAGTCGAAGTTTATCGTTATGCAATTTATTAAGAGGCTGAGGAACAATGAGCTAATATCTTACAATCAATGTCCTGGCATTACATGATTGAGTTAACTCACAGTATCTCCTATCGTCTAATTAACATCTCTTTCTTGGATCTAATAATCACCTCTCAACTCTGTATGATAAGAGCACCACCGCTGTGTAGCTCCTCTTTGGACGATGCCGTGAGACCAACAGAATAACACAGTATCTCTGTGACAGTGAATCTATAGCTGTTACCGAACGATGAATCACAGCTTTTCATGGACTCCTGAAACAATCCACACATGAACAATTTAACGCCAATTCAAAGTTTAATGAGTGGTCACACCTGTCCTGGTGTCAGTGACCCCAGGACCTCTGTGTGAATGTGTCTTCTAGGAGGTTGACACAGGTAAGGTGTTTTTGACCCCTGTGATTGCCCACAAATGGTCAGCCATCCAAACAATGTCGTAAATCGTGATAGTCATCACACTGTGCTCCCACACCAGCCAGTATCTAGTCTGAGTATGACCTTCTATAATCTCCTCTACAACCAGCCAGTATCTAGTCTGTGTATGACCTTAGGGCTCCATGAATACATAGGGTGATAGGGGGTTAGGGCTCCTTGAATACGTAGGGTGATAGGGGGTTAGGGCTCCATGAATACGTAGGGTGATAGGGGGTTAGGGCTCCTTGATTACGTAGGGTGATAGGGGGTTAGGGCCCCATGAATACGTAGGGTGATAGGGGGTTAGGGCCCCATGAATACGTAGGGTGAAAGGGGGTTAGGGCTCCATGAATACGTAGGGTGATAGGGGGTTAGGGCCCCATGAATACGTAGGGTGATAGGGGTTAGGGCTCCATGAATACGTAGGTTGATAGGGGGTTAGGGCCCCATGAATACGTAGGGTGATAGGGGGTTAGGGCCCCATGAATACGTAGGGTGAAAGGGGGTTAGGGCTCCATGAATACGTAGGGTGATAGGGGGTTAGGGCCCCATGAATTCGTAGGGTGATAGGGGGTTAGGGCCCCATGAATACGTAGGGTGATAGGGGGTTAGGACCCCATGAATACCTAGGGTGATAGGGGGTTAGGGCTCCATGAATACGTAGGGTGATAGGGGGTTAGGGCTCCATGAATACGTAGGGTGATAGGGGGTTAGGGCCCCATGAATACGTAGGGTGATAGGGGGTTAGGACCCCATGAATACCTAGGGTGATAGGGGGTTAGGGCTCCATGAATACATAGGGTGATAGGGGGTTAGGGCTCCATGAATACGTAGGGTGATAGGGGGTTAGGGCTCCATGAATACGTAGGGTGATAGGGGGTTAGGGCTCCATGAATACGTAGGGTGATAGGGGGTTAGGGCTCCATGAATACGTAGGGTGATAGGGGGTTAGGGCCCCATGAATACGTAGGGTGATAGGGGGTTAGGACCCCATGAATACCTAGGGTGATAGGGGGTTAGGGCTCCATGAATACGTAGGGTGATAGGGGGTTAGGGCTCCATGAATACGTAGGGTGATAGGGGGTTAGGGCTCCATGAATACTTAGGGTGATAGGGGGTTAGGGCTCCATGAATACGTATGGTGATAGGGGGTTAGGGCCCCATGAATACGTTGGGTGATAGGGGGTTAGGGCCCCATGAATACGTAGGGTGATAGGGGGTTAGGGCTCCATGAATACGTAGGGTGATAGGGGGTTAGGACCCCATGAATACGTAGGGTGATAGGGGGTTAGGGCCCCATGAATACGTAGGGTGATAGGGGGTTAGGACCCCATGAATACATAGGGTGATAGGGGGTCTTTGAATACGTAGGGTGATAGGGGGTTAGGACCCCATGAATACATAGGGTGATAGGGGGTCTTTGAATACGTAGGGTGATAGGGGGTTAGGGCCCCATGAATACATAGGGTGATAGGGGGTTAGGGCCCCATGAATACGTAGGGTGATAGGGGGTTAGGGCCCCATGAATACGTAAGGTGCTGGGGGGGGTCTTTGAATACTGTACATGACTTATTATGCTCTTTGATTGTGAACGGGCTAAAGGAGGAGGACTTGAATATGATGTGTAAAATATTTGCCTCACTACTACAACCATGCATGCAGTGTTAGATATGAAGTCCACATTATACGAATGCCCTTTTAATGAATTTCATTCATTCCTTCTACTCCATCCCTTCATCGTGCTCTATAAATACCAGGCTTTATTCTTTAGGGACATTTTCTGCTGTGCTTCCCTAATGCATTTATAAGCTGTGCTCACTGATGCTCAGATGAAACGGTGATGCTGTGTGTGTGTGTGTGTGTTTGTGTGTGTGTGTGTGTGTGTGTGTTTGTGTTTGTGTGTGTGCCTGTGTGTGTGTGTGTGTGTGTGTGTGTGTGCGTGCGTGCCTGTGTGTGCGTGTGTGCGTGTGTGCGTGTGCGTGTGTGTGTGTGTGTGTGTGTGTGCGTGCGTGCGTGTCTGTGTGTGTGTGTGTGTGCACGCTCACTGATGCTTGTTTGAAACTGTGATGCTGCTATACACGCATCACAGCACTGGGACAAAACAACCCTCACTCTCTCCTTTCCTCTCCTCTCTCGTCTCCTTTCCTCTCTCGTCTCTCTCTCCTCTCCCTTCCTCTAATCTACTCTCCTCTCTCTCCCCTCTCATCTCGCTCCTCTCCGCTCTCGTCTCTCCTCTCTCGTCTCTTCTCCACTCCTTTCCTCTCGTCTCTCTCTCCTCTCTCATCCCTCTCCTCTCTCATCTCCTCTCCACTCCTCTGGGTGTTGTGTTATGTGGCTGGGTAGTTGGTCCTCAGACAGAAGGTCTAGGGAACGCTGGGTGTTTTGTTATGTGGCTGGGTAGTTGGTCCTCAGACAGAAGGTCTAGGGAACGCTGGATGTTTGGACACCACTTTCTTGTATATGTTTCCCATTTGAGTCCAAAAGGAGAACAATCTGTGTCTTGTGTTTGTCCTCAGTGGGTGTGGGGGAGATGTCAGGAGGGCTATCTGGGTGGGTGACAGGGAGGGGGGGGGGGTGCTCAGAGGGGGTTAGATCCCCTGGGCTTGATGTTCTTCATGTGTCTGTTCTGCTGTGATTTCGAGGCTATGGTCAGGGTCTGGTGTGGACTGGTCTGCTGTGGTGTCGAGACTTTTGTCGGGTGCTGAGGTGGGCTGTTCTGCTGGCTTCTCTGCAGGGGTGGCCACCTCTCTAGTGGATTATTCTCTGTCACACGCTGTCCCTCTCACCCTCTCCTCCATCCCCCTCACCTCCAGCAGTCTGATCCTCTCCTGTTGTGCTCTGTTCTTCTCCTGTTGATGTTGTCTCACCAAAGTCCAGAGCGCAGATCTCTCCACCTCCAGCTCTCCAGGTCTGGTTGAGTGGGTTTTGTTGAGCTGGACAATGTTTTTGTGCTGACTGGAGTGTAAACCCCTGCTGTTCCAGCTCCAACTGTCTTACCTCCAGCTGGGTGAATGTATCCTTAATTTCATTGAGGGAGAAGAACTCTGTGTTGGGAGGTTGACTTTCCGCTGGGGGTTGCCCGTCTGTGGGGTTGTATAATGAAGGGATCTGGTCTGACACGCTGGGAGTTGCTTGTCTGTGGGGTTGTATAATGAAGGGATCTGGTCTGACCCGCTCGGGGTTGCCCGTCTGTGGGGTTGTATAATGAAGGGATCTGGTCTGACCCGCTCGGGGTTGCCCGTCTGTGGGGTTGTATAATGAAGGGATCTGGTCTGACCCGCTCGGGGTTGCCCGTCTGTGGGGTTGTATAATGAAGAGATCTGGTCTGACACGCTCGGGGTATCTTTTTCATGAGAGAGCTTATCCTGCTGAAATATCTCTTTTGATAAGGTGAAAGTTCAGCAAAAACCTTCTGGGGTTGCCCTGTACCATTACTGTTCCAGACTTGTACAGGTTGACATGGGCTGAGTTTACAACCACCGCTAACACCCCACCACGACAGAGGGGTAGTGTATTAATATAGCACTGTGCCAGGGGATGGTCTGGTTAATATAGCACTGTGCCAGTGGATGGTCTGGTTAATATTTGAGGTCGACCGATTATGATTTTTTAACGCCGATACCTATTATTGGATACCGATTAATCCGCCGATTTAAAAAATATATATATTTATTTTATTTTATTTGTAATAATGACAATTACAACAATACTGAATGAACACTTATTTTAACTTAATATGATACATCAATAAAATCAATTTAGCCTCAAGTAAATAATGAAACATGTTAAATTTGGTTTAAATAATGCAAAAACAAAGTGTTGGAGAAGAACGTATAAGTGCAATATGTGCTATGTATGAAAGCTAACGTTTCAGTTCCTTGCTCAGAACATGAGAACATATGAAAGCTGGTGGTTCCTTTTTACATGAGTCTCCAATATTCCCAGGTAAGAAGTTTTAGATTGTAGTTATTATAGGACTATTTCCCTCTATACAGTACCATTTGTATTTCATTAACCTGTAGTGACGCCCAGACCGTGAACGGGACCGTTATCATCATCTGACACTTATTAGCATAACGCAACGGACATAAATCTTCCTAGAAAATCTTCCTATTCATGAAAATCACAATTGAATATTGGAACACAGCTTAGCCTTTTGTTAACTTCTTGATCCTACTTGAGACGCAGACGTCTCAAGTAGGCACCTGGAAATGCAAATGCGCTACGCTAAATGCTAAATGTACTCGTTAAAACTCAAACGTTCATTAAAATACACATGCAGGGTATTGAATTAAAGCTACACTCGTTGTGAATCTAGCCAACAAGTCAGATTTTTAAAATGCTTTTCGGCGAAAGCATGAGAAGCTATTATCTGATAGCATGCAACACCCCAAAATACCTGAAGGGGACGTAAACAAAAGAATTAGCGTAGCCGGCGCTACACAAAACGCAGAAATAAAATATAAAACATTCATTACCTTTTTATGATATTCTTTGTTGGCACTCCTATATGTCCCATAAACATCACAAATTGGTATTTTTCCCGATTAAATCCATCCATGAATGCCCAAAATATCCATTTGTATAGCCTGTCTGCTTCAGGAAAAAAGCTCTCTTCCAACACGCAACGTCATTTTTAAAAATGATATAAGTTGCCTATATTGACAAAACACTTCAACCTACTTTTGTAACCCAACTTTAGGTATTTGTAAACGTTAATAAGCGATCAAATTGATCACTGGGCGATCTGTATTCAATAGCAGCTACTCAAGAAAACAATGTCCATTTTTCAATCTTCCAAAATCGATTGAGGTAGGCTGGATGGAATGACGGATCTATTGGTAATGTCTCAAAGTATTTTTGTCAATGAAAATTACGTTTTTGGCGACATCGTGCGGAAGCTGTAGGAATTGCATCCGTGTCCATATTAAATTTGGTTTCCTTTAAACAATCCATGAAAGGGGCGCATGGATACTTTTTTCAGCTTTCAGTGACCAGTTTTTCTTGCGCTTTTCGATGAAACACACGCTCTGTTATAGTCACAGTCGTGATTTAACCAGTTTCAGAAACTTCAGAGTGTTTTCTATCCACACATACTAATCATATGCATATACTATATTCCTGGCATGAGTAGCAGGACGCTGAAATGTTGCGCGATTTTTAAAAGAATGTTCGAAAAAGGAGGGGGTAGGATGAAGAGGTTTTAATCACCCTGTCATCTCTTATTTTCAAAATATGCTTTACAGCCAACGCTAGACAAGCATTTGTGTAAGTTTATCATAGCCTAGCATAGCATTATGCCTTGCTAGCAGCTGGTAAACTTGTCACGGAAATCAGAAAAGCAATCAAATTAAATCGTTTACCTTTGATGAACTTCGGATGTTTTCACTCACGAGACTCCCTGGTAGACAGCCAAAGTTCATTTTTTTCCCAAAATATTATTTTTGTAGGCGAAATAGCTCTTTTTGTTCTTCACGGTTGGCTGAGAAATCGCCCGGAAATTACGGCCACCACAATGGCGAAAAATATTCCAAATTAGCTCCATAATATCGACAGAAACATGGCAAACGTTGTTTATAATTAATCCTCAAGGTGTTTATCTAATATCTATTCGATGATATATTCGTCGGGACAATTCCTTTTTCTCTAGGACCGATTGGAGTAATGGCTACCTCTGTACTTTACGTGAGAATCCCTCTCGGAGCCACCACGTGACCACTTACGCAATGTGCCACCATACGGCTATTCTTCAACATAAATGCGTAAAACTACGTCTCAATGCTGTAGACACCTTGGGGAATACGTAGAAAGCGTAAGCTCGCTGATGGTACATTCACAGCCATATAGGGAGTCATTGGAACGCAGCGCTTTCAAAACCTGGGGCACTTCCGGATTGGATTTTTCTCAGGCTTTCGGCTGTAACATCAGTTATGTTATACTCACAGACAATATCTTTACAGTTTTGGAAACGTTAGAGTGTTTTCTATCCAAAGCTGTCAATTATATGCATATTCTAGCATCTTGTCCTGACAAAATATCCTGTTTAAAACGGGAACGCTTTTTTTTTTCAAAAATGAAAATACTGCCCCCTAACACCAAGAGGCCTTTGACTATTGGATGTTCTTATAGGCACTTTAGTATTGCCAGTGTAACAGTATAGCTTCCGTCCCTCTTCTCGCTCCTCCCTGGGCTCGAAGCAGCAACACAATTACAACAGCCACCACATCGAAGCAGCGTTACCCATGCAGAGAAAGGGAAACAACCACCCCAAGGCTTAGAGCGAGTGAAGTTTGAAACGCTATTAGCGCGCGCTAACTAGCCAGCCATTTCACTTCAGTCACACCAGCCTCATCTTAAATAAAGGTAAAAAATAAAATCTCGGGAGTTGATAGGTTTGAAGTCATAAACAGCGCAATGCTTGACACACAACGAAGAGCTGCTGGCAAAATGCACAAAAGTGCTGTTTGAATGAATGTTTACGCGCCTGCTTCTGCCTACCACCACACAGTCAGATACTTAGATACTTGTATGCTTGTATGCTCAGTCAGATTATATGCAACACAGGACACGCTAGATAATATGTAGTAATATCATCAACCATGTGTAGTTAACTAGTGATTACGATTGATTGTTTTTTATAAGATACATTTAATGCCAGCTAGCAGCCAGCTAACCCACTTACCTTGGCTTACTGCATTTGCATAACATGCAGTCTCCTTGTGGAGTGCAACGAGAGAGAGGCAGGTCGTTATTGCGTTGGACTAGTTAACTGTAAGGTTGCAAGATTGAATCCCCCGAGCTGACAAGGTGAAAATCTGTCTTTCTGCACCTGAACGAGGCAGTTAACCCACCGTTCCTAGGCCTTCATTGAAAATAAGAATGTGTTCTTAACTGACTTGCCTAGTTAAATAAAGATTAAATAAAGGTGTAAAAAAATTCAATAATAATAATTTTAAAAAATTGCAAATCGCCGCTGATAACTTGAAATCGGCCATTCCGATGAATCGGTCGACCTCTAGTTAATATAGCACTGTGCCATGCCAGGGGATGGTCTGGTTAATATAGCACCGTGCCATGCCAGGGGATGGTCTGGTTAATGTAGCTCCATGCCAGGGGACGGTCTGGTTAATGTAGCGCCATGCCAGGGGACGGTCTGGTTAATGTAGCTCCATGCCAGGGGACGGTCTGGTTAATGTAGCTCCGTGACAGGGGATGGTCTGGTTAATATAGCTCCATGCCAGGGGATGGTCTGGTTAATGTAGCGCCATGCCAGGGGACGGTCTGGTTAATGTAGCTCCATGCCAGGGGACGGTCTGGTTAATGTAGCGCCATGCCAGGGGACGGTCTGGTTAATGTAGCTCCATGCCAGGGGACGGTCTGGTTAATGTAGCTCCATGACAGGGGACGGTCTGGTTAATGTAGCTCCGTGACAGGGGATGGTCTGGTTAATATAGCTCCATGACAGGGGACGGTCTGGTTAATGTAGCTCCATGCCAGGGGATGGTCTGGTTAATATAGCTCCATGCCAGGGGATGGTCTGGTTAATATAGCTCCATGCCAGGGGATGGTCTGGTTAATATAGCTCCATGCCAGGGGACGGTCTGGTTAATATAGCTCCATGCCAGGGACGGTCTGGTTAATGTAGCTCCATGACAGGGGATGGTCTGGTTAATATAGCTCCATGCCAGGGGATGGTCTGGTTAATGTAGCTCCATGCCAGGGGACGGTCTGGTTAATGTAGCTCCATGACAGGGGACGGTCTGGTTAATATAGCTCCATGCCAGGGGATGGTCTGGTTAATATAGCTCCATGCCAGGGGATGGTCTGGTTAATATAGCTCCATGCCAGGGGATGGTCTGGTTAATATAGCTCCATGCCAGGGGATGGTCTGGTTAATATAGCTCCATGCCAGGGGATGGTCTGGTTAATATAGCTCCATGCCAGGGGATGGTCTGTGTGGATGTTTAAGTTACTTATGTTCCCTTTTTTATAACAGTCAGCAAAAAGTGTCTCTGGACTGTCCACGAGCAACTTATTTTTGAACTCTTTTCGTGCTTCTCATCTTTTACATCCAGAGGGTATTGTATTGTAATGACCTCTGAACAGCGGGAGGAGGCTTCAAAGGCCCCTGCATTTGGGTGGGGGAGGCTTTGAAACTCTCCTGCCATTGTTGTCTAGGGCTTTGACACCTTTCACTTCACACCTCAGTGTTAATTGAAGTTGCAGTCAGATCTGTTCTGTCCTAACGAGCTTGGTAGCCTCCTTATAAAGTAAATATGTCATTGTGATTGAATTTTCTTCTTGGCTTTAAAAGCAGCTTCCGACTAAACATTATTCTCTCAGTTCCAGGTTGGATGGTGTTTTCAGGGTCCAGGTTGGATGGTGTTTTCAGGGTCCAGGTTGGATGGTGTTTTCAGGGTCCAGGTTGGATGGTGTTTTCAGGGTCCAGGTTGGATGGTGTTTTCAAGATCCAGGTTGTATGGTGTTTTCAAGGTCCAGGTTGGATGGTGTTTTCAGGGTCCAGGTTGGATGGTGTTTTCAAGGTCCAGGTTGGATGATGTTTTCAGGGTCCAGGTTGGATGGTGTTTTCAGGGTCCAGGTTGGATGGTGTTTTCAAGGTCCAGGTTGGATGATGTTTTCAGGGTCCAGGTTGGATGGTGTTTTCAGTGTCCAGGTTGGATGATGTTTTCAGGGTCCAGGTTGGAGGATGTTTTCAGGGTCCAGGTTGGATGATGTTTTCAGGGTCCAGGTTGGAGGGTGTTTTCAGGGTCCAGGTTGGAGGGTGTTTTCAGGGTCCAGGTTGGATGATGTTTTCAGGGTCCAGGTTGGATGGTGTTTTCAGGGTCCAGGTTGGATGGTGTTTTCAGGGTCCAGGTTGGATGGTGTTTTCATGGTCCAGGTTGGATGGTGTTTTCAGGGTCCAGGTTGGATGGTGTTTTCAGGGTCCAGGTTGGATGGTGTTTTCAGGGTCCAGGTTGGATGGTGTTTTCATGGTCCAGGTTGGATGGTGTTTTCAGGGTCCAGGTTGGATGGTGTTTTCAGCGTCCAGGTTGGATGGTGTTTTCAGGGTCCAGGTTGGATGGTGTTTTCAGGTTTATTTTGTTTGTTTGACAGATCATTTGCAGTATAGCTTGGTAAATAAGATAGTAGGAATCGTTCCAGGTCATTTTGTCCAAAATCAGGTTGTAGGAGTTTGGTGTTTTGATTTGGAGTGAAAGTTATGTTGAGAAGGCTAGTATCCTGTATATGTCCTGGTGACATAGTGACGGTTATGTTGTGGAGGGTAGTATCCTGTATATGTCCTGGTGACATAGTGAAGGTTATGTTGTAGAGGGTAGTATCCTGTATATGTCCTGGTGACATAGTGTCATGGAGGGTAGTATCCTGTATATGTCCTGGTGACATAGTGAAGGTTGTGTTGTGGAGGGTAGTATCCTGTATATGTCCTGGTGACATAGTGTTGTGGAGGGTAGTATCCTGTATATGTCCTGGTGACATAGTGAAGGTAATGCTGTGGAGGGTAGTATCCTGTATATGTCCTGGTGACATAGTGTTGTGGAGGGTAGTATTCTGTATATGTCCTGGTGACATAGTGTTGTGGAGGGTAGTATCCTGTATATGTCCTGGTGACATAGTGTTGTGGAGGGTAGTATCCTGTATATGTCCTGGTGACATAGTGTCGTGGAGGGTAGTATCCTGTATATGTCCTGGTGACATAGTGAAGGTTGTGTTGTGGAGGGTAGTATCCTGTATATGTCCTGGTGACATAGTGTTGTGGAGGGTAGTATCCTGTATATGTCCTGGTGACATAGTGTTGTGGAGGGTAGTATCCTGTATATGTCCTGGTGACATAGTGGTGTGGAGGGTAGTATCCTGTATATGTCCTGGTGACATAGTGTTGTGGAGTGTAGTATCCTGTATATGTCCTGGTGACATAGTGTTGTGGAGGGTAGTATCCTGTATATGTCCTGGTGACATAGTGTTGTGGAGGGTAGTATCCTGTATATGTCCTGGTGACATAGTGTTGTGGAGGGTAGTATCCTGTATGTGTCCTGGTGACATAGTGAAGGTTATGTTGTAGAGGGTAGTGTCCTGTATGTGTCCTGGTGACATAGTGTTGTAGAGCGTAGTATCCTGTATATGTCCTGGTGACATAGTGTTGTAGAGCGTAGTATCCTGTATGTGTCCTGGTGACATAGTGTTGTAGAGCGTAGTATCCTGTATATGTCCTGGTGTCATAGTGAAGGTTATGTTTTGGAGGGTAGTATCATGTATATGTCCTTGCTGAAAAATACAAGTTTGTCTATCTTTAAATATAGATTTTTGTTAAGAAATATGCTGGAAAAAGAGGGAGTTCACATGTGGAAGCTTTCTCTCTCCTGTCTCTCTCCTGTCTCACTCTCTTTCTCTCTCCCTCCTCTCTCTCTCTCCTTCTCACTCTCTTTCTCTCTCCCTCCTCTCTCTCCCTCCATCCTCTCTCTCTCTTTCACTCCTTCTCACTCTCTTTCTCTCTCCCTCCTCTCTCTCTCTTTCCCTCCTCACTCTCTTTCTCTCTCCTTCCTCTCTCTCTCTCTCGCGCTCTCTCTCTCTCGCTCTCTCTCTCTCTTTCTCTCTCCCTCCTTCTCACTCTCTTTCTCTCTCTCTCTCTCTCTCTCTCTTTCCCTCTCCTTCCTCTCTCTCTCTCTCTCTCTCTCTCTCTCTCTCTCTCTCTCTCTCTCTCTCTGTCTCTCTCTCTCTCTCTGTCTCTCTCTCTCCTGTCTCGCTCCCTCCTTCTCACTCTCTTTCTCTCTCCCTCATCTCTCTCTCTCCTTCTCACTCTCTTTCTCTCTCCCTCCTCTCTCTCCCTCCCCTCTCTCTCTCTCTCTCTCTCTCTTTCCCTCCTTCTCATTATATATCCTTCCTCTCTCTCTCTCTCCCTCTCTCTCACATTGCCAAAGCAAGTGAAGTAGATAATAAGCAAAAGTGAAATAAACAATAAAATATTAACAGTAAACATAAAATAATAAAGACATTTCAAATGTCGTAGCATGTCATATTACATCTCTCTCTCTCTATTCCTATCTTTTTGTCTATCCATCTCTCTCTTCATGGCTCTCTCTCTCTCTCTCTCTCTCTCTCTATTCCTATATTTTTGTCTATCTATCTCTCTCTTCCTGGCTGTCCCTCTCTCTCTCTCTCTCTCTCTCTCTATTCCTATCTTTTTGTCTATCCATCTCTCTCTTCCTGGCTGTCTCTCTCTCTCTCTCTCTCTCTCTATTCCTTTCTTTTTGTCTCTCCATCTCTCTCTTCCTGGCTGTCTATCTCTCTCTATTCCTTTCTTTTTGTCTCTCCATCTCTCTTCCTGGCTGTCTCTCTCTCTCTATTCCTATCTTTTTGTCTATCCATCTCTCTCTCTCTCTCTCTCTCTCTCTCTCTCTCTCTCTCTCAATCTCCCTCTCATACCTCTCTCTCTCTCTCTCTCAATCTCCCTCTCTCATTCCTCTCTGTCCCTCTTTCCTACCCTCCTTTCTCCCAGCTCTCTGGGGGATAAGGGCTTGAAGGTCAAGGAGGGAGCGAGAGAGAGAGAGTTGTCAGGGAGAGAGAGAGAGAGAGAGAGAGAGAGAGAACCTTAGCATTCTAACACTGTTGTTCTCCGGTCTTGCCTGTTGTTTTATTAATGCGCTGACCCCCATTTATTTGTTTAAATTTATTTTTGAACCTTTATTTAACCATCCAGCAGGCCCTTTATTAATGCAGTGACCCCAACCCAGACGGCCCTTTATTGACTTGTCTGACAACACAGCAGTGCTGGAGAGAATATTTAGACCTGATAGAAAATGAATGGACTTCCTCTTTCTACCTTTAAAAGCTTTATAATTCACTGACTCACCTCCGTTTGTTGTGTCTGTCCAGAGGTGGGCTACTTTCCTCTCTGTCTCGCTGTGTTGGAAAATACCTTGAACAGTCTAGACCTTTGTGTACTATACAACCTATACTATTACAAAGTAGTTAGAGCAGATAACACATGCTTTTCAGCAATTCCAGGTAATTTTCCTACTATATCATCTTAGACTCCTACAATATCATCTTAGACTCCTACTATATCATCTTAGATGTCCTACTATATCATCTTAGATGTCCTACTATATCATCTTAGATGTCTTACTATATCATCTTAGATGTCTTACTATATCATCTTAGATGTCCTACTATATCATCTTAGATGTCTTACTATATCATCTTAGATGTCTTACTATATCATCTTAGATGTCCTACTATATCATCTTAGATGTCTTACTATATCATCTTAGATGTCTTACTATATCATCTTAGATGTCCTACTATATCATCTTAGACTCCTACTATATCATTTTAGATGTCCTACTATATCATCTTAGATGTCCTACTATATCATATTAGACTCCTAATATATCATCTTAGACTCCTACTATATCATCTTAGTCTCCTACCATATCATCTTAGATGTCCTACTATATCATCTTAGACTCCTACTATATCATCATATATGTCTTACTATATCATCTTAGACTCCTACTATATCATCTTAGACTCCTACTATATCATCTTAGACTCCTACTATTTCATCTTAGATGTCTTACTATATAAATTTAGATGTCTTACTATATCATCTTAGATGTCTTACTATATCATCTTAGATGTCCTACTATATCATCTTAGATGTCCTACTATATCATCTTAGATGTCCTACTATATCATCTTAGACTCCTATTATATCATCTTAGACTCCTACTATATCATCTTAGATGTCCTACTATATCATCTTAGATGTCCTACTATATCATCTTATATGTCTTACTATATCATTTTAGATGTCTTACTATATCATCATAGATGTCTTACTATATCATCTTAGACTCCTACTATATCATCTTAGACTCCTACTATATCATCTTAGACTCCTACTATATCATCTTAGATGTCCTACTATATCATCTTAGATGTCCTACTATACCATCTTAAATGTCCTACTATATCATCTTAGATGTCCTATTATATCATCTTAGAATCCTACTATATCATCTTAGAATCCTACTATATCATCTTAGGTATATTGTTGCATGTTGGAAATGCCTGAGTTTAGTACCTAATTAAGTCCTATTTTAATTTACAACATAGATGCACTAAAATGATATAGATTATATACTTAGCGGAGTAAAATATGTTCATGGCCGGTCGGTTGTACGATGATAAGGCCAGCCACAGATTGAGTTAGCAGCCACTCTCATATGATGCCTGGGAATGTTTTTCTAACAAGTGTCAAGCCACCTGTAAAATGTACAATGGACTCATTGATTTGCTGTTTTAGCAGCCCTTGAATGACCCTGAGAGGAGAGAGGGACGAGGGGCGAGGGCTTTTGTGTTCGTGTCAGATCCTGTTTTGGCCCACAGACTCTACAGTATTGCAACAGAGAGACATATGACTTTACAGCTCATAGCAAGAGTCACTGTGATTTTAACCTGTTTACTGTGAACTTTATACACCTTTTAGTTTGTAAGGAAAAACATAATCAAACATAATCAAACCTCTTGAGTGTAAAGATGCTTTGGGACCTTAGGACAGTGGAGTAGTCTAGTCTCTCTCTGTCTCAGGTTGAAGGAGAAGTTGCCAAAGAAGTGGACCTTCAAACCGCTGCTCATGATCTGAAGAAGGCTCTGTAGAAACCATGTGCCAGGCCTTTCTCCTCTCATCTCGTCTCTCTTCTCATCATTTTTGCCTCGCCTACCCTCTCCCCTCCCCTCTCCTCACATCCTCTCTCCTTTCCTCTAATCTCTCCTCTCTCCTCCCATCCTCTCTCTTCTCATCTCTACTCTCCTCTCATCATCTCTCCTCCCCTCTCCTCAGCTCCCCTCTCCTCCTTTATCGTCTCCTCCCCTCACCTCTTCTCCCCTCTCCTCACCTCACACCTCACATCCTCTCTCCTTTACTCTAATCTCTCCTCTCTCCTCTCTCCTCTCATCATCTCTCCTCCCCTCCTACCCTCTCTCTCCTCTCCTTGCTGTGGTTGGTTGACTCATTAGTGAAGAAATTACTGTTTAGTCTGGGATCAGAGGAGAACAGAGGAGAACAGAGGAGACTAGAGGAGAACAGAGGAGACTAGAGGAGAACAGAGGAGACTAGAGGGGACCAGAGGAGACTAGAGGGGACCAGAGGAGACTAGAGGAGAACAGAGGAGACTAGAGGAGAACAGAGGAGACTAGAGGAGAACAGAGGAGACTACAGGGGACCAGAGGAGACTAGAGGAGACTACAGGGGACCAGAGGAGACTAGAGGAGAACAGAGGAGACTAGCGGAGAACAGAGGAGGCCAGAGGAGACTAGAGGAGATTAGAGGAGACTAGAGGAGAACAGAGGAGACCAAAGGAGACTAGAGGAGAACAGAGGAGAACAGAGGAGACTAGAGGAGAATAGAGGAGAACAGAGGAGACTAGAGGAGAATAGAGGAGAACAGAGGAGAACAGAGGATACTAGAGGAGAACAGAGGAGAACAGAGGACACTAGAGGAGAACAGAGACTAGAGGAGACTCGAGGAGAACAGAGGAGACTAGAGGAGACTAGAGGAGAACAGAGGAGACTAGAGGAGACTAGAGGAGATCAGAGGAGACTAGAAGAGAACAGAGGAGACCAGAGTAGAACAGTATCACCTCATCAGACTAGGGTGTGTCAATCAGTCAGCCGGTGAGGCAGCCAGTCAGGCAGCCAGTCAGGCGGTCAGGCAGCCAGTCAGCCGATCAGGCAGCCAGTCAGGCAGCCAGTCAGGCAGCCAGTTGGCCGATCAGTCATCCAGTCAGTCGGTCAGGCAGCCAGTTAGCCGATCAGGCAGCCAATCAGGCAGCCAGTCAGGCAGCCAGCCAGGCAGCCAGTCAGGCGGTCAGGCAGCCAGTTAGCCGGTCGGGCTGCCAGTCAGCCGGTCAGGCAGCCAGTCAGGTGGTCAGGCAGCCAGTTAGCCGGTCAGGCAGCCAGTCAGGCGGTCAGGCAGCCAGTCAGCCCGTCAGGCAGCCAGTCAGCCTGTCAGGCAGCCAGTCAGGCAATGTAAAGGCCTAACATAAATATCAGCATGTTTATCCTCTTAGCAACATGTTACTGATGTTTGATACCAAACAGTTGTATGAACAGAAGCCTCAGGCTTACCTATCGACCCACCAGCCCCATAACAAATAGACAGATGGAATATTTCACCTTGTTGGAGTGTGTGTGTGTGTGTGTGTTGGATACCCTGTGTAGCATAACAGAAGAGAGCCAGCTAAAACCTGTACAAGGTGAGGTGAAAGGCTGAAAGGCATCAGTCGCAGCCCCACACAATGTTTTGCGCTCGTCCTCTGACCAAGCGACCACTCTGGACAATACACAGCAGCATAAGCAACCTGCTGCTATGCCATTTCTCTCTCTCTCTCTGACTCGGTGCATGCTGGGAGTGTTTTTGCAGTTCAGAGGGCGTGTGGAGGGCTCTGTCCTTACTTATTTCCTTGATTTTTTCCTTGGTCTTTTCTTTCATTGTTTAACATGGTGGAGAGTTAACACGTTGTTAGTTTAGCGGTATCCACTGTTTTTGTTGAAAGTTAGGGAGGAAGAGGACAGAGTTTTAGTTTCCTGGCTTTTGAATGGTATAGTGTGTGCTATTGCTTCTCAGCCTAGCGCGGAGGAGACGCTGTTGTGGTCGGCAATGGTTTCAGGTATGTTCCTGAGAATGGAGTTAAGATGGCGGAGGTTCTGCTCGCCGTCGGCGAACAGGTACGAGCTGAATTTATACATTCTGCGTCCAGCTGTGATTGTGTTCATGAAAATAGTACATTTGGTGGGTAGACTAGTGGAATCTTTGTATGTGTTGGTAGTGATTTCTCCTCTTTCGACTCCTCTGAGTCGGTTTGGTAAGTGTGCTAGCGGGTTTCGTGTCTGCAGGTTTTCAGGCAGATGACGTTAAGTTGTTTCATTCCGGAAGCAAGTGTGTATGTTTCTAAATAGCAATGAGCAACTGTTAAATGTGCCTTTTAAAGTGAGGCATGGGGAGGGACTCTATGCAGGGTTTGCCAGCACAGATAGTCTACGATGCTTTGAGGGGATTTGGGGCTTTGTGAAAAAGGTTCATCTTGAAGTTTTTTTTTGCGATCCGGGAAAGTTTGTAAGATCAGTACAACACAACAGGCATGATGGGCATGATGTCCTCTCACTCAGGAAACATTTTAGGTTGAGGAAGTGAATCACAACAGTGCATAAAGGTCGACCTTCATACTTGTTGAGCTTTGTCATTGGTCTCTTTCTTTGCTGGAAATGATTGGACTGGACTTATTTAGAGTTACCGATGAGCTGCCGTCAGGCGGCACTGACTCTCCGGCCCAGAACTGGGGACTTCAGTGAACTTAAGAACTGTAGGTCTGTGCCATTGCTCTGTGCGGACAACAATATATTTGCCAAGGTCCTCACTAACAGCCTGAGGTCCCGTCTGGACTCTATAGTACTCAAAGACCAGACATATTGTGTACCAGGACGCTCAATCATGGACAACTAGTTCTTCATCAGGGACACGTTGGACTTTTCTAATGTGAACTTTGGACTGGTCTCTCTATACCAAGAGAAGGCTTTTGATAGAATGGACCATGGGTATCTGTTTAATGTGTTGTTTAGGTTTGGGGAAAGTTTTTTTGGCCTGTGTGAAGCTGTAGTATGCTGGGGCGTCATGTATGGTCAAGGTGGGAGGGGGGCTCAGTAGGCCAGTCTGGGTGAGACGGGGCATTAGACAAGGATGCCCTCTATCTGGGCAGTTATACACATTAGCCATTGAGCCTTTTTCAGGACTGATACACAGGAGACTGCAGGGAGTGTGCTGGACAGGAATGGATGTGGTGACAGGCATAGCAGTGTCAGCATATGCAGATGATGTTTCTGTGATGGTCAGGGATGATCAGGACTTGGCACTAGAGACCAGTCTGAAGGTGTACGAGGGAGCTTTGTCAGCAAAGGTGAACTGAGGCAAGAGCAAAGCTCTGATATATGGGGATGATGGGATAAGGCCCTTCTTCTGCTTCCAGTTGGTTTGCAGTGGGGTTATGAAGGGCTTCAAATGTTTGGGGTGTACCTGGGCTCAGGGAGGTGGGTCAGGAAGAACTGGGAGGGGCTGTCACAGGCAGTAGTGTCAAAACTGGCCAGGTGGAGGTGGCTCCTGTCCCAATTATCATATAGAGGGAGGGTGCTGATAATCAACAACCTGGGCACATCTTCTCTGTGGCATAAACTGGCTGTCCTCAACCCCCCCGCCAGTCTGCTCGCAGACCTGCAACGCAAGCTGATGGATTTTTTCTGGTCGGACCATCACTGGTTTATGGTGGCAGTGTTGTACATGAAGGAGGACAGGGCCTGGTGAAGAGCAGGATGGCTGCTTTACCATACTGATGTCGTCTGGAGGGAACCAGCAGCGGATTAGGGTTGGACCGGCAGCTGTTCCTCATGAGGCTGGAGAGGCTTCTGTAGCAGGTCTCTCTGAGTTTTACTCCGCGGTGCTGATGGCCTGGCAGCTGCTAAGGCCCACATGAGAAGGGGGTGTGGAGCCTGGGCTGTGGGTGTGGGAGGAGCCTATCTTCCACAATCCAGCCATCCTTTTGAGATCGGTTCAGTCGGCCACCCTTCAAAAGCAACTGATGGCAGCGGGTTTACTAAGGCTGGATGACCTGAGACTGCTGGGGGAGGGGGGTGGAAAACCTCGGAAGTCCTGGCAAAACAAACTTGAATAACATATCTTAGGCTGCTGGAGAGATTCCTGGAGGAGGTCCAGGAAGCACTGTCTGAGACGATAAGGGGTGTGTTTGACCGGCCAAAGGGGGAGGGGCCACCAATGTTTGCAGAGAGGGGAGGAGACTGAGGAGAGGGGACTGGCAAGGGGGTCTGGAGGACTTGTTAGATTTTAACACTTCGAGCCTGGGGGAGTTTAGAGGGGTGGGAGGTAAGCCCTCTACAACCTCTGTAAAGCCCTCTACAACCTCACTACATATTCGTTGCCAGACCCACTGGCTCCAGGTCATCTTCAAGTCCATGCTAGGTAAAGCTCCGCCTTTACTCAGTTCACTGGTCACGATGGCAACACCCACCCGTAGTACGCGCTCCAGCAGGTGTATCTCACTGATCGTCCCTAAAGCCAACAAACACCTCATTTGGCCGCCTTTCGTTCCAGTTCTCTGCTGCCTGTGACTGGAACGAATTGAAAAAATCGCTGAAGTTGGAGACTTTTATCTCCCTCACCAACTTCAAACATCTGCTATCTGAGCAGCTAACCGATCGCTGCAGCTGTACATAGTCTATCGGTAAATAGCCCACCCAATCTACCTACCTCAACCCCATACTGTTTTTATTTATTTACTTTTCTGCTCTTTTGCACACCAGTATCTCTACCTGTATATGACCATCTGATCATTTATCACTCCAGTGTTAATCTGCTAAATTGTAATTATTCACTCCTATGGCCTATTTATTGCCATACCTCCTCATGCCTTTTGCACACAATGTTTATAGATCCTGTTTTTTTCTACTATGTTATTGACTTGTTTATTGTTTATTGTTTACTGTTATTGTCTCTGTTGGAATGTCTGTGTCAGAGGTTGGTGGTGGAGTTTATTGTGTTGGGGTGGTTTTGGTTATTGTGGTGTGTGATGTTGTGTTGTATCGTGGGGTAGTGGGCTAGGTGAGCATTCAGCACAGGGGTGTGAGGTTTTAATGAAATGAGGATGTATCTCTATCTCTCCTGGTAGTAGTATTGACAGTTCAGCACCCAAGCAAAATAACTCCAGCTGAGTCGTGGTAAATATGGGGAAGGAGGGAGGGAGTCAGGGAAAAGTAGGGAGACAGAGAGTCAGAGAGCAGTAGGGAGACAGAGAGTCAGAGAGAAGTAGGGAGACAGAGAGTCTGAGCAGTGGTAAATGTGGGGAAGGAGGGAGTCAGAGAGAAGTTGGGAGACAGAGAGTCTGAGCAGTGGTACATATGGGGAAGGAGGGAGGGAGTCAGAGAGAAGTAGGGAGACAGAGAGTCAGAGAGAAGTAGGGAGACAGAGAGTCAGAGCAGTGGTAAATATGGGGAGGGAGGGAGTCAGAGAGAAGTAGGGAGACAGAGAGTCAGAGCAGTGGTAAATATGGGGAAGGAGGGAGGGAGTCAGAGAGAAGTAGGGAGACAGAGAGTCAGAGCAGTGGTAAATATGGAGAAGGAGAGAGGGAGTCAGAGAGAAGTAGGGAGACAGAGAGTCAGAGCAGTGGTAAATATGGGGAAGGAGGGAGTCAGAGAGAAGTAGGGAGACAGAGAGTCAGAGCAGTGGTACATATGGGGAAGGAGGGAGTCAGAGAGAAGTAGGGAGACAGAGAGTCTGAGGGAGCGCCACCTCGGCCTGCCCAGGCCTGCTAACCATGCAGAGGAGTGGCAGCTAATGATCAAGCCCTGGCGTTGCACACAGCCAGCCAGCCTTCCCTCCCTCCTTCCCTAACTCCTTGCCCTCTCTGCCCTCCCTCTCTGCCCTCCCTCCCCACCCTCTCTGCCCTCCCTCCCCGCCCTCTCTGCCCTCCCTCCCCGCCCTCTCTGCCTTCCCTCCCCGCCCTCTTTGCCCTCCCTCCCCGCCCTCTCTGCCCTCCCTCCCCACCCTCTCTGCCCTCTCTCCCCACCCTCTCTGCCCTCCCTCCCCGCCCTCTCTGCCCTCTCTCCCCACCCTCCTTGCCTAGAAACAGGGAGCCAAGGCTCAGAAGTGCTGCCCTTCACTGTTCTGCCAAGGACTTAGAGCACACACAACACTGACAGCACTGACATCTCTCTCTCTCTCTCTGTCTCTCTCTGTCTCTCTCTGTCTCTCTCTCTGTCTCTCTCTCTCTCTCTCTCTGTCTCTCTCTCTGTCTCCCTCTCTCTCTCTCTCTCTCTCTGTCTCTCTGTCTCTCTCTCTGTCTCTCTCTCTGTCTCTCTCTGTCTCTCTCTCTCTCTCTCTCTCTCTCTCTCTCTCTCTCTGTCTCTCTCTCTCTCTCTCACTGTCTCTCTGTCTCTCTCTCTGTCTCTCTCTCTGTCTCTCTCTCTGTCTCTCTCTGTCTCTCTCTCTCTGTCTCTCCCTCTCTCTCTCTCTGTCTCTGTCTCCCTCTCTCTCTCTCTCTCTGTCTCTGTCTCTGTCTGTCTCTCTCTCTCTATCTGTCTCTCTGTCTCTATCTCTCCTCTGTCTCTCTGTCTCTCTGTCTCTCTCCCCTCTCTCTCTCTCTCTTTCTCTCTCTCTCAGTCTCTCTCTCTCTCTCTCTCTGTCTCTCTCTCTCCTTCACTCTCTATCTCTCTCTCTCTCTCTCTCCTTCACTCTCTCTTTCTATCTCTGTCTCTCTCTCTCTCTCCGTCACTCTCTCTCTCTTTCTCTCTCCCTCTCCCACAACAGTCTCTGGCAATAAACATCTCTGCAAAATAAAATGCTTGGTGTAGTTTCTGCTTGGCTAAGTCTTAGAGATGGAGTGGAGAAGAACATATATTAGGAGAGAGGAGGAGGAGGTTTGGATAGGAAAGGTGAGGCTGTCATAGCATTGTCATCAGGCATGCCTCTCATTATGTAGAGGAGAGGAAAGGAGGAGAGGAAGAGATAACCATAGCATTGTCATCAGGCATGCCTCTCATTATGTAGAGGAGAGGAAAGGAGGAGAGGAGAAAAGGAGAGGAAGAGATGACCAAAGCATTGTCATCAGGCATGCCTCTCGTTGAGGAGAGGAGAAGAGGAGAGGAAGAGAGGAGAAGAGGAGATGAGAAGAGAGGAAGAGATGGTCGTAGCATTGTCATCAGGCATGCCTCTCATTGAGGAGAGGAGAAGAGGAGAGGAAGAGAGGAGAAGAGGAGAGAGGAAGAGATGGTCGTAGCATTGTCATCAGGCATGCCTCTCATTGAGGAGATGGGGAGAGGAGAAGATGAGAGAAAGAGATGACCATAGCATTGTCATCAGGCATGCCTCTCATTGAGGAGAGGAGAAGAGGAGAGGGGGAGAGGAGAAGAGGAGAGGAGAGGAAGAGAGAAGAAGAGAGGAAGAGATGGTCGTAGCATTGTCATCAGGCATGCCTCTCGTTGAGGAGAGGAGAAGAGGAGAGGAGAAGAGGAGAAGAGGAGAGAGGAAGAGATGGTCGTAGCATTGTCATCAGGCATGCCTCTCATTGAGGAGAGGAGAAGAGGAGAGGAAGAGATTGTCGTAGCATTGTCATCAGGCACTCCTCTCATTGAGGAGAGGGGGAGAGGAGAAGAGGAGAGAAAGAGATGACCATAGCATTGTCATCAGGCATGCCTCTCATTGAGGAGGCGAGAAGAGGAGAGGAAGAGAGGAGAAGAGGAGAGAGGAAGAGATGGTCGTAGCATTGTCATCAATCATGCCTCCTGTTATGTAGAGGAGAGGAAAGGAGGAGAGGAGAAGAGGAGAGAGGAAGAGATGGTAGTAGCATTGTGATCAGGCATGCCTCCTGTTATGTAGAGGAGAGGAAAGGAGGAGAGGAGAAGAGGAGAGGAAGAGAGGAGAGGAGAAGAGAGGAAGAGATGGTCGTAGCATTGTCATCAGGCATGCCTCTCGTTGAGAAGAGGAGAGGAAGAGAGGAGAAGAGGAGAGGAGAAGAGATGGTCGTAGCATTGTCATCAGGCATGCCTCCTGTTATGTAGAGGAGAGGAGAAGAGAGAAAGAGATGGTCGTAGCATTGTCATCAGGCATGCCTCATTGAGGAGAGGAGAAGAGGAGAGGAGGAGAGGAGAAGAGAGAAAGAGATGGTCATAGCATTGTCATCAGGCATGCCTCCTGTTATGTAGAGGAGAGGAGAAGAGAGAAAGAGATGGTCGTAGCATTGTCATCAGGCATGCCTCATTGAGGAGAGGAGAAGAGGAGAAGAGGAGAGGAGGAGAGGAGAAGAGAGAAAGAGATGGTCATAGCATTGTCATCAGGCATGCCTCCTGTTATGTAGGTCACTGCTAGGTTCTTTTTAGTGCAGCTCACTGAGTTTTTGTTCATAGCTGCGAAGCATAAATATGAAACACTTACTTGGTCTCGTTATTTCTCTCTCCACACAATAACAGCAGAATTAGTACTGAAAGAAATCAATTTATATTCACGAAGAACAACACAAATCTAATCATTACACAATTCTAACTGGCATGATAATGGGTTAAATAATGTGGGAATAGAGAAGCATGGTCAACTGGTGTTCAGCATTACTGTTCCCTCTTCCCTGGAAACAACTGGTGTTCAGCATTACTGTTCCCTCCTCCCTGGAAACAACTGGTGTTCAGCATTAATGTTCCCTCCTCCCTGGAAACAACTGGTGTTCAGCATTAATGTTCCCTCCTCCCTGGAAACAACTGGTGTTCAGCATTAATGTTCCCTCCTCCCTGGAAACAACTGGTGTTCAGCATTACTGTTCCCTCCTCCCTGGAAACAACTGGTGTTCAGCATTAATGTTCCCTCCTCCCTGGACACAACTGGTGTTCAGCATTAATGTTCCCTCCTCCCTGGACACAACTGGTGTTCACAGCTTTGTGGAAGTTACCTGTGGCACTGATGTTTAGGCCAAGGTATGTATAGTTTTTTGTGTGCTCTAGGGCAACAGTGTCTAGATGGAATTTGTATTTGTGGTCCTGGTGACTGGACCTTTTTTGGAACACCATTATTTTGGTCTTACTGAGATTTACTGTCAGGGCCCAGGTCTGACAGAATCTGTGCATAAGATCTAGGTGCTGCTGTAGGCCCTCCTTGGTTGGTGACAGAAGCACCAGATCATCAGCAAACAGTAGACATTTGACTTCGGATTCTAGCAGGGGGAGGCCAGGTGCTGCAGACTTTTCTAGTGCCCTCGCCAATTCGTTGATATATATGTTGAAGAGGGTGGGGCTCAAGCTGCATCCCTGTCTAACCCCACGACCCTGTGTGAAGAAATGTGTGTGTTTTTTGCCAATTTTAACCGCACACTTGTTGTTTGTGTACATGGATTTTATAATGTCGTATGTTTTACCCCCAACACCACTTTCCATCAGTTTGTATAGCAGACCCTCATGCCAAATTGAGTCGAAGGCTTTTTTGAAATCAACAAAGCATGAGAAGACTTTGCCTTTGTTTTGGTTTGTTTGGTTGTCAATTAGGGTGTGCAGGGTGAATACATGATCTGTTGTACGGTAATTTGGTAAAAAGCCAATTTGACATTTGCTCAGTACATTGTTTTCATTGAGGAAATGTACGAGTCTGCTGTTAATGATAATGCAGAGGATTTTCCCAAGGTTACTGTTGACACATTCCACGGTAGTTATTGGGGTCAAATTTGTCTCCACTTTTGTGGATTGGGGTGATCAGTCCTTGGTTCCAAATATTGGGGAAGATGCCAGAGCTAAGGATGATGTTAAAGAGTTTTAGTATAGCCAATTGGAATTTGTTGTCTGTATATTTGATCATTTCATTGAGGATACCATCAACACCACAGGCTTTTTTGGGTTGGAGGGTTTTTATTTTGTCCTGTAACTCATTCAATGTAATTGGAGAATCCAGTGGGTTCTGGTAGTCTTTAATAGATGATTCTAAGATCTGTATTTGATCATGTATATGTTTTTGCTCTTTATTCTTTGTTATAGAGCCAAAAAGATTGGAGAAGTGGTTTACCCATAAATCTCCATTTTGGATAGATAATTATTCGTGTTGTTGTTTGTTTAGTGTTTTCCAATTTTCCCAGAAGTGGTTAGAGTCTATGGATTCTTCAATTGCATTGAGCTGATTTCTGACATGGTGTTCCTTCTTTTTCCGTAGTGTATTTCTGTATTGTTTTAGTGATTCACCATAGTGAACCATCTCTCTCTCTCCCCTCTCTCTCTCCTCTCTCTCTCTCTCTCTCTCTCTCTCTCTCTCTCTCTCTCTCTCTCCTCTGACGACCAATCAATGCTTTGTGGGATGAGATGGAATCTCCCCTTTAAACAAGAGCTAAACCAAGAACAGAGAGCTCTTAGAGAAAAAAAGCTTTTCCTGAACGGTTCTTCGGCCTAAAGGGTTCCTCTGTAGAAAGGGTTCTGCCTGGAACCAAACAGGTTCTCAAAGGGTTCTCTTATGGGGACAGCCAAAGAACCCTGTCAGGTTCTAAGTGTGTAGGACATGTCCCAAATATGCACCCTATTCCCTATTTAGTGCACTACAGTACACAGTCGTCAGGTCAAAGGCAGTGTGCTATCGAGGGACAAAGGTGCCATTTTGGGATTCACCCTACAGCTAAAGGACGTGTAGAAGAAGGATGGCTTCACTACCGTTCTGGGAGATCCAACTGTAGTTGAAAGATTGCTGTAATGATCTGTCCTGTAGTCCTTTAGTGTATCATGCCTATAACGGGCAGCTGACGGTGGTGGGACAATTCTAGTTTCAATTTCACATCATTGTAATGAAATGACTATTTATATATATATATATATAGTTTTACTATTTCATGCCCTTGTCTCTAGTAGTTACACCAACTATCTCTGAGTTAGCTACCCGACCTGTCTAACTCGATATCCTCAAACGTTTTCCATTGTGTTCCTCATTGCCTATAATTTGCCTGTAACTTGTGATTACAAGTCAAAGAGAACTGCTGTTTGTGTAACTACATCAACAGTGGTGGGAATTACTATGAGGAAGCCATGCTGTAGGTGAGAGAGAGAAGGCTTGCAAGGCACACACACACACACACACACACCTTCCCACTTCTCTGACCTTATAGCTTATAATCAGCTCTGCCAGTGACTTGTCATCTTGTCAAACCATCGCCTGCATCCCTATAGCACTCTGGTAGCAGAGCATGGTAGTGAGGGAGGGAGGGAAGGGAGGGAGGGATGAGGGGAGGGAGGAGGGAGGGATGAGGGGAGGGAGGAGGGGAGGGAGGGAGGGACAGGGAGGACTGTGTGCTTTAAGATCATCACATCACCCGACGAAATCCCTGAAGTACACCCTTTGAATGAGTGCCAGTCATTTCAATTATGGCCATCTTTCTCTGTTGCTCTCCATCCCTGATCGTTCAGTCTCTGATCAATAGTTGCACATCAATACTATCATGATGCCAGATGCTTTGTTTACTACAGACTGTTTTATCATCAATGCCCCCGGCCAAAAAAAGACCCCACTTCTGTTCTTCTCTCCTAGCAGGCAGGGCTCGTCTCAGCCTGTCATAGTATTATCACAGACTATAGAAGAGGCTCATCCATGACGTCATTACTACTATCAGTCCAGACTGACAGTGTGAAGTTTAACTACATAATAACGTTGAACATAGTAGTTATTGAGATGGTTTGATACCAGTTTAATGGCAGAGAGAGACCAGAGATGGTTTGATACCAGTTTAATGGCAGAGAGAGACCAGAGATGGTTTGATACCAGTTTAATGGCAGAGAGAGACGGAGATGGCTTGATAGCAGTTTAATGGCAGAGAGAGACCAGAGATGGTTTGATACCAGTTTAATGGCAGAGAGAGACCAGAGATGGCTTGATACCAGTTTAATGGCAGAGAGAGACCAGAGATGGTTTGATACCAGTTTAATGGCAGAGAGAGACCAGAGATGGTTTGATACCAGTTTAATGGCAGAGAGAGACCAGAGATGGTTTGATACCAGTTTAATGACAGAGAGAGACCAGAGATGGTTTGATACCAGTTTAATGGCATAGAGAGACCGGATATGGTTTGATACCAGTTTAATGGCAGAGAGAGACCAGAGATGGCTTGATACCAGTTTAATGGCAGAGAGAGACCGGAGATGGCTTGATACCAGTTTAATGGTAGAGAGAGACCAGAGATGGTTTGATACCAGTTTAATGGTAGAGAGAGACCAGAGATGGTTTGATACCAGTTTAATGGTAGAGAGAGACCAGAGATGGTTTGATACCAGTTTAATGGCAGAGAGAGACCAGAGATGGCTTGATAGCACTTTAATGGCAGAGAGAGACCAGAGATGGCTTGATAGCAGTTTAATGGTAGAGAGAGACCAGAGATGGCTTGATAGCAGTTCAATGGCAGAGAGGAAATTGCCTTGAACTCCCAATAAGTATCTGTAGACACTCGTTGTGACTCCTTTGACTATTCAGCATTACATTGCCGATCTGCAGGTCAAGAACGCCAAGTTCATCTCAGCCTATGGTGCCCTTCAGTCCCTTGACTTTTTGGTCGTGACAGAGACATGGATCGCCCCAGAGAACACTACTACTTCAGCTGCTCTCTCTTCATCTGACTATGTTTTCTCTAACAGTCTGAGAGCATCTGGTCGTCACGGTGGTGACGTAGGTCTTTCTCCCTCTCACCTGTCCATCTCCTCATTTGATTTCCATCCTGTCACTGTCACTCGTCCACGCAAGATTAACATTATTGTCATCTATTGTCCACCAGGTGCCCTTGGAGAGTTCCTCAATAAGCTCATTTCTTGATGATGGCTCACCGCTATTCGTACTTGGCGACTTCAACCTCCCAATGTCTGCCTCAACTCTCTCTTTCCCCTCCTTGCCTCTTTTGACTTCTCCCTTTCCCAGTCCCCTCCCACTTTCACAGTCCCCTCCCACTCACAAGGCAAGGAAATACGCTTGACCTCATCTTTACTAGAGTCTGTTCTCCTACTAATCTCACTGTAACCTCCTCCAGATCTCTATTCTCCTACTAATCTCACTGTCACCTCCTCCATGTCTCTGTTCTCCTACTAATCTCACTGTAACATCCCTCCATGTCTCTGTTCTCCTACTAATCTCACTGTAACCTCCTCCAGGTCTCTGTTCTCCTACTAATCTCACTGTCACCTCCTCCAGGTCTCTGTTCTCCTACTAATCTCACTGTCACCTCCTTCAGGTCTCTGTTCTCCTACTAATCTCACTGTCACCTCCTCCATGTCTCTGTTCTCCTACTAATCTCACTGTCACCTCCTCCAGGTCTCTGTTCTCCTACTAATCTCACTGTAACCTCATCCAGGTCTCTGTTCTCCTACTAATCTCACTGTAACCCTCCTCCAGGTCTCTGTTCCCCTACTAATCTCACTGTAACCTCATCCAGGTCTCTGTTCTCCTACTAATCTCACTGTAACCCCCCTCCATGTCTCTGTTCTCCTACTAATCTCACTGCACCCCCCCCCCCCCTCCAGGTCTCTGTTATCCTACTAATCTCACTGTAACCCCCTCCAGATCTCTATTCTCCTACTAATCTCACTGCACCCCCCCTCCAGGTCTCTGTTATCCTACTAATCTCACTGTCACCTCCTCCATGTCTCTGTTCTCCTACTAATCTCACTGTAACCTCCTCCAGGTCTCTGTTCTCCTACTAATCTCACTGTCACCTCCTCCAGGTCTCTGTTCTCCTACTAATCTCACTGTAACCTCCTCCAGGTCTCTGTTCACCTACTAATCTCACTGTCACCTCCTCCAGGTCTCTGTTCTCCTACTAATCTCACTGTAACCTCCTCCAGGTCTCTGTTCTCCTACTAATCTCACTGTAACCTCCTCCAGGTCTCTGTTCTCCTACTAATCTCACTGTAACCTCCTCCAGGTCTCTGTTCTCCTACTAATCTCACTGTAACCTCCTCCAGGTCTCTGTTCTCCTACTAATCTCACTGTAACCTCCTCCAGGTCTCTGTTCTCCTACTAATCTCACTGTAACCTCCTCCAGGTCTCTGTTCTCCTACTAATCTCACTGTAACCACTCAGCTAACTGTAACCACTCATGTAACCATCTCCCTTTCCTCCAACCCTAACCACTCAGCTCATACCCAGATGATCATGCACCATCGTAATCTTTGTTCTCTCTTCTGTCATATCATCTCTTCTTTATGATAAATCCTTGTCCCTCCTGTCTCCTGATTCTGCCTCGTCAACCCTACTCTCCTCTTTTTCCACATCCTATGACTCGCAGTTTCCCCTTTCCTCCCGGCCGACTTGACCCTCCCCTCCTGCTCCTTGGCTAAGTGGCTCATTGCCTCTAACCCTAGGAAACTCTTTTCCACCTTCTCCTCCCTCCTCCCTCCTTAATCCTCTACCCATTTTCCCTTCCCACCCCTCAAACCCACAGGCCACCTACCCTTCAACCCCACAGCCCCCCCACCTCTCAAACCCACAGCCCCCCACCCCTCAAACCCACAGCCCACCCACCCCTCAAACCCACAGCCCACCCACCTCTCAAACCCACAGCCCCCCACCCCTCAAACCCACAGCTCACCCACACCTCAAACCCACAGCCCCCCACCCCTCAAACCCACAGCCCACCACCCCTCAAACCCACAGCCTACCCACCCCTCAAACCCACAGCCCCCACCCCTCAAACCCACAGCCCCACAGCCCACCCACCCCTCAAACCCACAGCCCCCCACCCTTCAAACCCACAGCCCCACAGCCCACCCACCCCTCAAACCCACAGCCCCCCACCCCTCAAACCCACAGCCCAACACCTCTCAAACCCACAGCCCACCCACCCCTCAAACCCACAGCCCCCACCCCTCAAACCCACAGCCCACCACCTCTCAAACCCACAGCCCACCCACCCCTCAAACCCACAGCCCCCACCCCTCAAACCCACAACCCCCCACCCCTCAAACCCACAGCCCACCCACCCCTCAAACCCACAGCCCACCCACCCCTCAAACCCACAGCCCCCCACCCCTCAAACCCACAGCTCACCCACACCTCAAACCCACAGCCCCCCACCCCTCAAACCCACAGCCCACCACCCCTCAAACCCACAGCCTACCCACCCCTCAAACCCACAGCCCCCACCCCTCAAACCCACAGCCCCACAGCCCACCCACCCCTCAAACCCACAGCCCCCCACCCCTCAAACCCACAGCCCAACACCTCTCAAACCCACAGCCCACCCACCCCTCAAACCCACAGCCCCCACCCCTCAAACCCACAGCCCACCACCTCTCAAACCCACAGCCCACCCACCCCTCAAACCCACAGCCCCCACCCCTCAAACCCACAACCCCCCACCCCTCAAACCCACAGCCCACCCACCCCTCAAACCCACAGCCCACCCACCCCTCAAACCCACAGCCCCCCACCCCTCAAACCCACAGCTCACCCACACCTCAAACCCACAGCCCCCCACCCCTCAAACCCACAGCCCACCACCCCTCAAACCCACAGCCTACCCACCCCTCAAACCCACAGCCCCCACCCCTCAAACCCACAGCCCCACAGCCCACCCACCCCTCAAACCCACAGCCCCCTACCCCTCAAACCCACAGCCCAACACCTCTCAAACCCACAGCCCACCCACCCCTCATACCCACAGCCCCCACCCCTCAAACCCACAGCCCACCACCTCTCAAACCCACAGCCCACCCACCCCTCAAACCCACAGCCCCCACCCCTCAAACCCACAGCCCCACAGCCCACCCACCCCTCAAACCCACAGCCCCCCACCCCTCAAACCCACAGCCCACCACCCCTCAAACCCACAGCCTACCCACCCCTCAAACCCACAGCCCCCACCCCTCAAACCCACAGCCCCACAGCCCACCCACCCCTCAAACCCACAGCCCCCCACCCCTCAAACCCACAGCCCAACACCTCTCAAACCCACAGCCCACCCACCCCTCAAACCCACAGCCCACCACCTCTCAAACCCACAGCCCACCCACCCCTCAAACCCACAGCCCCCACCCCTCAAACCCACAGCCCCACAGCCCACCCACCCCTCAAACCCACAGCCCCCCACCCCTCAAACCCACAGCCCCCCACCCCTCAAACCCACAGCCCCACTTGCTGCTGTGATGACACTTTCTGGTATTTCACCCAATAGATATCGGGGTTCATCACAATTAGATTTGTATTTGAATTTCTCACTGAGTCTGTCCATAGTAAAGTCACACTTGTTGTTTGTGTACATGGATTTTATAATGTCTTGTGTTTTTCCCCCAACACCACTTTCCATCAACTTGCATAGCAGACCTTCATGACAAATTGAGTCAAAAGCTTTTATGAAATGAACAAAGCATGAGAAGACTTTGCCTTTGTTTTGGTTTGTTTGTTTGTTAATTAGGGTGTGCAGGGTGAATACGTGGTCTGTCGTATGGTAATTTGGTAAAAAGCCAATTTGTTTTCACAGAGGAAATGCAGGAATCTGCTGTTAATGATTATGCAGAAGATTTCCCCAAGGTTTCTGTTGACACATCTCCCACGGTAGTTACAGGTGTCAACTTTTCTCCACTTTTGTGGATTGGGGTGATCAGTCCTTTGTTCTAAATTTTGGGCAAGAGGCCAGAGCTGAGGATGATGTTAAAGAGTTTAAGTATAGCCAGTTGGAATTTGTGGTCTGTATTTTTTATCATTTTTCATTTCATTCTACACCACAGGCCTTTTTGGGTTGGAGGGTTTGTATTTTGTCCTGTAGTTCATTCAATGTAATTGGAGAATCCAGTGGGTTCTGGTCGTCTTTAATGGAAGATTCTAAGATTTGTATTTGATCATGTATATGTTTTTTTTGCTGTTCGTTTTTTTTTATGGCCAAAAAGATTGGAGAAGTGGTTTACCCATACATCTCTGTTTTAGTGATTCACTATAGTGAAGGCTCAGGTTTACCCATACATCTCTGTTTTAGTGATTCACTATAGTGAAGGCTCAGGTTTACCCATACATCTCTGTTTTAGTGATTCACTATAGTGAAGGCTCAGGTTTACCCATAAATCTCTGTTTTAGTGATTCACTATAGTGAAGGCTCAGGTTTTCTGCGTCTCTATGTCTTTGGTTGGATAGGTTTCTCAATGTCTTTTTCTTAGATTTTTGCATTCTTCATCAAACCATTTGTCATTGTTGTTACTTTTGTTAGGTTGTCTGCTTGAAATGCTTGATTTGATAGGGAAGCTGAGAGGTCAAATATACTGTTTAGGTTTTCTACTGCCAAGTTTACACCTTCTCTATTTTAACTAGTCAGTTAAGAACACATTCTTATTTACAATGACGGCCTACCCCTGCCAAACCCGGACAACGCTGGGCCTATTGTGCGCCGCCTTATGGGACTGCCAATCACGGCCGGATGTGATACAGCCTGGAATCGAACCAGGGTCTGTAGTGATGCCTCTTGTACTGAGATGCAGTCCCTTAAAACACTGCGCCGCTCGGGACTAATATAGTGAAACATTTTTTCCAGGAAGTTGTCTAAAAGGGATTTAATTTGCTGTTGTCTAATATATTTTTGGTAGGTTTCCATGCTACTTCCCCCTTCACCCCCATCTCTTCCTCCCCCCTCTCTCTTTCCCTCTCTCCAAACCCCCTTCACCCCCATCTCTTCCTCCCCCCTCCCTCTTTCCCTCTCTCTAAACCCCCTTCACCCCCATCTCTTCCTCCCCCCTCTCTCTTTCCCTCTCTCCAAACCCCCTTCACCCCCATCTCTTCCTCCCCACTCTCTCTTTCCCTCTCTCCAAACCCCCTTCACCCCCCCCCCCCCCCTCTCTCTCCCTCTGTTGTTTTGTGGCTCTCCCATCTCGTCTCTAGCTGCTCTCCACCTAATTGAAAGGCCTGTTGCATACTATAGTGTAGCTGCAGTATTTCAGGTGGGGAAGTATGAGATGTATGAAAAGTTCAAAGTTGATCCTATTTGTTGCAGTGAATTGTTCCACTGCTGGATAATGTTGACACTCATCATAAGGCCAGTTTGGTGCCTCCGTTTGCTTCTCTGATTCATATTGACAATGTGTTTGTTTTCTATTCAACGTAGACCAATGGTCTTCTTCCCAAGAGGTACCCTACTCCTTACATAGTGCCCTACTGTTGGTCAGGGCCCTATGGGAAAGTATTGTGCAGTAAAGGGACCGCCTGTAGATCCAGTGGAGTTCTAGGACACTAGGCAGGAGATAAATCTAATCCATTTTGGTGTGACTGAAACATGTTTTTCTTGAAAGGTAAAGTAGATGCCATTGACTGTCATTGAGAATACTAACATGTGTTTTTTCTCTCCTCCTCTTCCTCATGTGGTGTTGTTGCTGCCCTCCTCTTCCTCTTCAATAGGTAATGTGCTAACTTTATTCATTAATATATCATTCCCTCACTCATTCATACAGACTAGAGACTGAAGATTTCATCAGAAAGCCATCAGGCTCTGTAGAATCAGTATGTGTCCCCAATGGCACCCCATTCATTAGGAATTTAGTCAAAAAAGTAGTGCACTATATTGGGAATAGGGTGCCATGTGGGACTCCCTCAGACGGGATGTTTTCACATACTTGATAGTCCTTTAGACAAAACCGATCTCAGTCCTTTAAAGCTAAATAACTCAGTTCTCTGTGTATTTACACTGCCTTTGGATGAGGACTCAACTTGCCAGTTCGCTTCACCTACAGTATTTTGTGGTCCGATCTATTTTTAGAAAGGAACCAAGATGTTTTTTTTTAACATTCACTCAATGCAGTGTAGGTTTCCACAAAGTGCAGGGCAAGCCATTCCATCTGAATCTGTTATCGGACAGATACCTTATAGACAGACAGATCGGACGGATACCTTATACCTACTTACGTTTTGGAAGCATATAGATTTCATTTAGTTAAAAGATGAGACATAATAATTACAGTCAGAAGATAATATTATCATGTTTATTTTATTGTTAAGATTTTTGTTAAGTAAATAGCAGAAGAAAAACTGAAGATTAAATAATGATGTAATATAACATTTTACACCCAAGGTAGGCTTCTGCTACTTTAAGAGCTAGAATAGGCTTCTGCCCCTTTAAGAGCTAGAATAGGATTCTGCCCCTTTAAGAGCTAGAATAGGCTTCTGCCCCTTTAAGAGCTAGAATAGGCTTCTGCCCCTTTAAGAGCTAGAATAGGCTTCTGCCCCTTTAAGAGCTAGAATAGGCTTCTGCCCCTTTAAGAGCTAGAATAGGATTCTGCCCCTTTAAGAGCTAGAATAGGCTTCTGCCCCTTTAAGAGCTAGAATAGGCTTCTGCCCCTTTAAGAGCTAGAATAGGCTTCTGCCCCTTTAAGAGCTAGAATAGGCTTCTGCCCCTTTAAGAGCTAGAATAGGCTTCTGCCCCTTTAAGAGCTAGAATAGGCTTCTGCTCCTTTAAGAGCTAGAATAGGCTTCTGCCCCTTTAAGAGCTAGAATAGGCTTCTGCCCCTTTAAGAGCTAGAATAGGCTTCTGCCCCTTTAAGAGCTAGAATATGCTTCTGCCCCTTTAAGAGCTAGAATAGGCTTCTGCCCCTTTAAGAGCTAGAATAGGCTTCTGCCCCTAAGAGCTAGAATAGGCTTCTGCCCCTTTAAGAGCTAGAATAGGCTTCTGCCCCTTTAAGAGCTAGAAAACGCTTCTGCCCCTTTAAGAGCTAGATTAAGCTTCTGCCCCTTTAAGAGCTAGATTAAGCTTCTGCCCCTTTAAGAGCTAGAATAGGCTTCTGCCCCTAAGAGCTGGTTCGCTTGGGGGCTTTTTTAAGTTCCTTTGGAGACACTGCAGACAATATGAAGCTAACTGCACTGAGTTCACAAACATGTGTCTGAAAGGGACCAAGTGTGAAAACACCCTTAAGCATCAGATCTGAAACATCAGATCTGAAACATCAGATCTTAAACATCAGATCTTAAACATCAGATCTTAAACATCAGATCTGAAACATCAGATCTTAAACATCAGATCTGAAACATCAGATCTTAAACATCAGATCTTTAACATCAGATATGAAACATCAGATCTTAAACATCAGATCTGAAATATCAGATCTTAAACATCAGATCTGAAACATCAGATCTTAAACATCAGATCTGAAACATCAGATCTTAAACATCAGATCTTAAACATCAGATCTTAAACATCAGATCTTAAACATGTGATGTTAGTGATGTCAATATTTACTGTGTATGTACTCCATGTTGGGTGTGTGAGTAGATAGAGTGTGTGTGTGTGTGTTGAAGGCTGGTAGTGAGTGCTGTGTGGTAAAGTCAATACCAGAACACAGCTGGAGGACACATGCAGTAAAGGGGAGAGAACGGCGCCCTGAGATGGGGTGCGCATTCTAATGGTGATGCTGTGTGTGTGTGTGTGTGTGTGTGTGTGTGTGTGTGTGTGTGTGTGTGTGTGGAACATTGAGCATTACCTTTAAATCCCATTGGAAATATGTGCTGTGGTTGTTGGTGTTGCTTCAGCCCTGCTCTCTGAGCTGCCTAATACCACTAGATGACATTTCTGTCAAAAATCTAATGTCACATGCGCTGAATGAAACAGTTGTAGACCTTGAAATGCTTACTTACAAACCCTTAATCAACAATGCAGTTTAAAGAAAATATGAGTTCAGAAAACATTTAATACATTTTTAAAAAAAAGTCAAACTATGAAAACGCATTAGCGAATCCAAATACAGGGGGTACCGGTACCGAGTCAATGTGTGGGGGTACAGGTTAGTAATGAGACTATATACAGGGGTTACCGGTACAGAGTCAATGTGTGGGGGTACAGGTTAGTAATGATACTATATACAGGGGTTACCGGTACAGAGTCAATGTGTGGGGGTACAGGTTAGTAATGAGACTATATACAGGGGTTACCGGTACAGAGTCAATGTGTGGGGGTACAGGTTAGTAATGAGACTATATACAGGGGTTACCGGTACAGAGTCAATGTGTGGGGGTACGGGTTAGTCGAAGTAATTGAGGTAATTGGTACATGTAGGTAGGGGTAAAGTGACTATGCAGAAATACCAAACAGTGAGTAGCAGCAGTGTACAAACAACATTTTAAGTGAGAAATAGGCATTGGTCTGAAGTTGAAAAAGAAAGGAAATTCACATGAGAACCACAATGCCTACTCCACCCATGCTCTACCAAGGTTTTACAGCACCACAATGCCTACTCCACCCATGCTCTACCAAGGTTTTACAGCACAACAATGCCTACTCCACCCATGCTCTACTAAGGTTTTACAGCACCACAATGCCTACTCCACCCATGCTCTACCAAGGTTTTCCAGCCCCACAATGCCTACTCCACCCATGCTCTACCAAGGTTTTACAGCACAACAATGCCTACTCCACCCATGCTCTACTAAGGTTTTACAGCACCACAATGCCTATTCCACCCATGCTCTACTAAGGTTTTATAGACACAGTTTTGACCTACTACAGTAGCCATGTTGGTCTGTTGCACTTCAAACTCTGTGAAGGCAGGTTGCTTAGGATTCAAACCTTCTCAAAGAGCCTTATTCACACTCTTAGAGGAGGTGCTCCCACACAATAATGTGATTGGTACCACATACAAGGTAAAGCATTGGATTCTTCACACACAACACTAATCCCATTCCGCTACCTTTTCAATGTATTCACGTTTTATTATATGAAAACACTTAGCCTTCATATTTACAAGACCATCGTGCTTGATTGAGCTGTTTTGTCTTTTAGTAATGTGATTAAACCTGTATTTTAGCAATACATGCAACTGAGAAAACTTATATATTTCATAACATCATTTTTTGGTTAGTATGTACCCAGCATAACAACAGGTGTTGTTGTGTTGGACACAGTCTCTCATATAGATATACAGATATAGAGTTCTATAGAGCCTGTCTGTATTCCTGATTTCTGGGACCATTAGCATTACCTATTAATATGAACATAAGATCAGCTAGCAGGCAAGTCAACGGTCCAGTACAACAGTGGTGTGCAGAACAGCATCTCAGAATGCACAACTCGTTGGTCCTTGTTACAAATGGGCAGCAGACAATCACACTGGGTTCCACTCCTATCGGCTAAAACAAGAAGAAGTGGCTCCGGTGGGCACTCAATCACCAACAAAAACAATATTGCCCGGTTCGACGAATCCCGGGTTCCTGTTGTGTCATGCTGATGGCAGAGTCAGGGTTTGGCATTAGCAGCATGGCCCTATCCTGCCTGGTGTCAACAGTACAGGCTGGTGGCGTTGGTGTAACGGTGTGGGGAATGATTTTTCCAAGCACACGTTAGGTCCCTTGTTACCAATTGAGCAACATGTCCATGCCCCGAAGAATGCAGGTTGTTCTGGAGGCGAAAGGGGGTCCGACCCGGTACTAGATAGGTGTACCTAAAGAACTTTGGCAGGTAGCCTCGGGGTTAGAACGTTGTGCCAGTAACCTGAATGTTGCTGGTTCTAATACCAGAGGTGAAAGTTTAAACATCTGTCCATGTGCCATTGAGGAAGGCCCTTATTGCTGGTTCTAATACCAGAGGTGAAAGTTGAAACATCTGTCCATGTGCCATTGAGGAAGGCCCTTATTGCTGGTTCTAATACCAGAGGTGAAAGGTGAAACATCTGTCCATGTGCCATTGAGGAAGGCCCTTATTGCTGGTTCTAATACCAGAGGTGAAAGGTGAAACATCTGTCCATGTGCCCTTGAGGAAGGCCCTTAAAGGCCTCTAATTGCTCCAGGGTCACTGTACTACTGTATTCCATGTTATTCCATGTGTAACTCTGTGTTGTTGTCTGTGTCACACTGCTTTGATTTATCTTGGCCAGGTCACAGTTTAAAATGAAATAACATTTAAAAAATAAAAAAAACAATTGTGACCCTGACCGTGACCCCACTCCCTGTGGGTGTCTCAGGGAGAGTAGGGATATGGTGACGATGACCGTGACCCCACTCCCTGTGGGTGTCTCAGGGAGAGTAGGGATATGGTGACCCTGACCGGGACCCCACTCCCTCTGGGTGTCTCAGGGAGAGTAGGGATATGGTGACCCTGACCAGAATACACAGGGTTTCTCCCTCCTCATATTGACTGATCCTGGTCCAGAATACACAGTGTTTCTCCCTCCCCATATTGACTGATACCTGATCCTGGTCCAGAATACACAGTGTTTCTCCCTCCCCATATTGACTGATCCTGGTCCAGAATACACAGTGTTTCTCCCTCCTCATATTGACTGATCCTGGTCCAGAATACACAGGGTTTCTCCCTCCCCATATTGACTGATCCTGGTCCAGAATACACAGGGTTTCTCCCTCCCCATATTGACTGATCCTGGTCCAGAATACACAGGGTTTCTCCCTCCTCATATTGACTGATACCTGATCCTGGTCCAGAATACACAGGGTTTCTCCCTCCCCATATTGACTGATACCTGATCCTGGTTCAGAATACACAGTGTTTCTCCCTCCCCATATGGACTGATCCTGGTCCAGAATACACAGGGTTTCTCCCTCCTCATATTGACTGATACCTGATCCTGGTCCAGAATACACAGGGTTTCTCCCTCCTCATATTGACTGATCCTGGTCCAGAATACACAGGGTTTCTCCCTCCTCATATTGACTGATACCTGATCCAGAATACACAGGGTTTCTCCCTCCCCATATTGACTGATACCTGATCCTGGTCCAGAATACACAGGGTTTCTCCCTCCTCATATTGACTGATACCTGATCCAGAATACACAGGGTTTCTCCCTCCCCATATTGACTGATACCTGATCCTGGTCCAGAATACACAGGGTTTCTCCCTCCCCATATTGACTGATACCTGATCCTGGTTCAGAATACACAGGGTTTCTCCCTCCTCATATTGACTGATACCTGATCCTAATGTTCCATTCATAGGAATGCTCACAGTGAGGTCATGTCTGTTCCATTCATAGGAATGTTCACAGTGAGGTCATGTCTGTCTGTTCCATTCATATGAATGTTCACAGTGAGGTCATGTGGTTGACTGTTCCATTCATAGGAATGTTCACTGTGAGGTCATGTCTGCCTGTTCCATTCATAGGACTGCTCACCGTGAGGGCATGTCTGTCTGTTCTGTTCATAGGAATGCTCACCGTGAGGGCATGTCTGCCTGTTCCATTCATAGGAATGTTCACAGTGAGGTCATGTCTGCCTGTTCCATTCATAGGAATGCTCACAGTGAGGTCATGTCTGCCTGTTCCATTCATAGGAATGCTCACAGTGAGGTCATGTCTGCCTGTTCCATTCATAGGAATGCTCACAGTGAGGTCATGTCTGCCTGTTCCATTCATAGGAATGCTCACAGTGAGGTCATGTCTGCCTGTTCCATTCATAGGAATGCTCACAGTGAGGTCATGTCTGCCTGTTACATTCATAGGAATGCTCACAGTGAGGTCATGTCTGCCTGTTCCATTCATAGGAATGCTCACAGTGAGGTCATGTCTGCCTGTTCCATTCATAGGAATGCTCACGGTGAGGTCATGTCTGTCTGTTCCATTCATAGGAATGCTCACAGTGAGGTCATGTCTGACTGTTCCATTCATAGGAATGCTCACAGTGAGGGCATGTCTGCCTGTTCCATTCATAGGAATGTTCACAGTGAGGTCATGTCTGTCTGTTCCATTCATAGGAATGTTCAGAGTGAGGTCATGTCTGACTGTTCCATTCATAGGAATGTTCACAGTGAGGTCATGTGACTGACTGTTCCATTCATAGGAATGTTCACAGTGAGGTCATGTGACTGACTGTTCCATTCATAGGAATGCTCACCATGAGGGCATGTCTGCGTGATGCTGATGAGGGCCCTCTTGCTGGTCTTCTCTATGCTTCTCTATGGCTGTTTTGTTTAGTAATTGTCTGGCTGTTGTAAACATCCCCTAGAGTCTCACTGTAACAAATAATATCAGTCTCATTCCATAATGGGATAATGTATGCATCCCGAATGACCTCCTAGTCCCTATTTAGAGGACAACTTTTGACTAGGGCCCATTGAGTAGTGCACTACACAGGGAGTAGGTTGCTGTTTTGGACACAACCATTGTTGTATGTTACGCAAGTAATAATATCCTATTTTGGCACATAACTGCCACTTTAACAGAGGCCATACATTGACCCTGATTTAACTGTCACTTTAACAGAGGCCATACATTGCCCCTGGTTTAACTGTCACTTTAACAGAGGCCATACATTGCCCCTGATTTAACTGTCACTTTAACAGAGGTCATACATTGCCCCTGATTTAACTGTCACTTTAACAGAGGCCATACATTGCACCCGGTTTAACTGTCACTTTAAGAGAGGTCATACATTGCCCCTGATTTAACTGTCACTTTAACAGAGACCATACATTGCTCCTGGTTTAACTGTCACTTTAACAGAGGCCATACATTGCCCCTGGTTTAACTTCCACTTTAACAGAGGTCATACATTGCCCCTGGTTTACCTGTCACATTACGATAGGTCATACATTGCCCTTGGTTCAACTGTCACTTTAAGAGAGGTCATACATTGCCCCTGGTTTAACTGTCACTGTAAGAGAGGCCATACATTGCCCGTGGTTTAACTGTCACTTTAACATAGGTCATACATTGCCCCTGGTTTACCTGTCACTTTAACATAGGTCATACATTGCCCCTGGTTTACCTGTCACTTTAACAGAGGCCATACATTGCCCCTGGTTTACCTGTCACTTTAACATAGGTCATACATTGCCCCTGGTTTAACTGTCACTTTAACAGAGGTCATACATTGCCCCTGGTTTAACTGTCACTTTAAGAGAGGCCATACATTGCCCGTGGTTTAACTGTCACTTTAACATAGGTCATACATTGCCCCTGGTTTACCTGTCACTTTAACATAGGTCATACATTGCCCCTGGTTTACCTGTCACTTTAACAGAGGCCATACATTGCCCCTGGTTTACCTGTCACTTTAACATAGGTCATACATTGCCCCTGGTTTAACTGTCACTTTAACAGAGGTCATACATTGCCCCTGGTTTAACTGTCACTTTAACAGAGGCCATACATTGCCCCTGGTTTACCTGTCACTTTAACATAGGTCATACATTGCCCCTGGTTTAACTGTCACTTTAACAGAGGTCATACATTGCCCCTGGTTTAACTGTCACTTTAAGAGAGGCCATACATTGCCACTTGTATTGTTTATAATAAGAGTTTATGGAATCTATGAGTTTTCATAGTAAAGATACAGCTTTGATAATATTGACATGAAATATTGTTCCCTCTTTTCGTCCTTCAGTGTCTGTCAGACTGATAGGTACAGCTGAAGCTCATCTCATGGCAGTAGTACTGTAGACTACTTTATCACTAACCTCAACCCAGAGTCTCCTAGAAATGCTATAGATGGAATGAATGTAGTGTAGAAACCTACCAAAAAACAATTAGGCAACAACAAATCCAATCCCTTTTAGACAACTTCCTGGACAAAACTTTCCACTTTAGTAGTGAAGGTGTAAACTTGGCAGTAGAAAACATAAACAGTATATTTGAATTCTCAGCTTCTGCTTTCAAGCAGACAACATAAGAAAATTAACAACAAGACAAATGGTTTGATGAATAAAGCAAAAACCTTAGAAAGAAATCGAGAAACCCGTCATAGAGACCCAGAAAACCTGAAGAAGCAACAGCACGTCAGATACAAGCTCAATGCAATGGAAGAATCTAACCACTTCTTGTGAAATTGGAAAATGCTAAACAAACAACAACATAAAGAGTTATCTATCCAAAACAGAGATGTATGGATAAACCACTTCTCCAATATCTTTGGCTCTATTACAAAGACAAAAAGAAACAACATGTACAGTGGTTCTTCCTTTAACAGTTGTGTCATACTGCAGGACATATTGCAGCCTGCTGCAGAATTATGTGGCACATTATTTAATTGTCAGCCATTGTTACCATTAATGCTAGTTGCTAGTTTGACCACCAGAGGGATTATTTGAGAAGCATTTGATAGTCTTCAATATTGGCTGTACTAGATAATTTAAAACCTTTTTAAAAAAACATAGTATATGGGATTGATTTTAAGAAATGTACCTTAATTAATTAGATTAATATTATGATGTTTCTATTCCAAGAAAAACGAAACGCTATGAGAATTTGGCGCTGTACAACGTGACCGGTCGGGAGTAGGCTACTAAGTGACTGTGAGTGAATTCTAACATTTCTACACCCTAATTGTAGTCTAAACCAATACCCAAATGGAGATTCAGTGAAAATGTAAATCTTATTGATTTCTCAAAACCAGTCCCCGCTATAGGAATATTTTGAAGATAAATACACAACGCAGAGGACGAGAGGATTAACCATCAATAGGGAATGATCAAGTAACATATGTTTAAAATCTGTGGAATGTCAGTCCTGGACTCTCGTGTGGTAACTTTTCATTTGTCTGTACATTGAGTCTGGAGCAGGATACTTGTTATATGGCCATTGGGCCAGTTGTACTGCAATGACTTCTGATTGGTCAACCCCAGGCTAGGGTGGGGAGGGGGGTTATAATTTACATCCTGTTTCTTTGTTCTGTGGAGAATCACTGAGGACAGGGAAGACTGAACATCTACTTCTCAGCGTAACATCTCTGATTTGTCCATTTCAAATAAAGCTATTTTTCTACCCCTGATTTGCTTTGGGGAATAACATCAACTGCTAACACCATGCTTGTCTCAGAGCAGATTTGCTTTGGGGAATAACATCAACTGCTAACACCATGCCTGTCTCAGAGCAGATTTGCTTTGGGGAATAACATCAACTGCTAACACCATGCTTGTCTCAGAGCAGATTTGCTTTGGGGAATAACATCAACTGCTAACACCATGCTTGTCTCAGAGCAGTGTGAAACAGTGCTGAAATAGTTGACCACACGTGGGTAGGCTAATGCTTCAAATCCTATCATAACAATTTGATGACTTTGGGTGTTCCTGTAAGTAACAATATGTTGCCTTCATTAGCCTACTTTAATCCAATATTTATGTCATTCAGTGATATTTATTCCCATAGTAATTTGTTATGGATCCATCCAGACGTGGTTAGAAAACAATGCATTTGGTGGACTCGAAAGATCCATTTGTCTTGTCCTATTGCTGAAACTCCCGTACGGACTTCAGATAGGCAAAGGTTGAGAGCCGTGCATCCTCCGAAACACAACCCTGCCAAGCCGCACTGCTTCTTGACACAATGCACGCTTAACCCTGAAGCCAGCCGCAACAATGTGTTGGAGGAAACACCGTACACCTGACGACTGTGTCAGCGTGCATGCGCCCAAGGACATCTCGGCCAGCCAAAAGGTCCCCTAACCCAGGCCAATTGTGCGTCGCCTCATGGGTCTCCCGGTCGCGGCCGGTCATGGGTATCAAACCAGCATCTGTAGCAGCACAGTTTGCACTGCAATGCAGTGTCAGACTTCTGCGTCACTTCTGCGTCACTTAATGCTGATCAAAGTATCAAAATACTATTTTGACCACAGAAACAATGACAAAATATGGAAAAATAAATTATTAACGAAATGTTAATTATATAATGCAGCCCGTGTAATCATCTGCCAGAGAGTAGCCACAATAGGCCCGAGCCCCAAGTTATACATTTGGGCCAGATAACTCTCACCGGAATCGGCCCGAGCCCCAAGTTATACATTTGGGCAAGATAACTCTCACCGGAATCGGCCCGAGCCCCATGTTATACATTTGGGCCAGATAACTCACACAGGAATCGGCCCGAGCCCCAAGTTATACATTTGAGCCAGATAACTCACACCGGAATCGGCCCGAGCTCAATCCCCGCATCCTAGCCATAAGTAATACTGCCAAAGGCTGCCCAGACTCAGGCCACATGACGTCAGCTGGAATCGGCCCAGATCCACTGGGCTAGCTGGGGGATGGACTCACTGATGTTTAAAGATGATGAGTTATTGTCAAAGGCAATCAACTTCGCTCTAATCACAGTCAGAAGACAGTTGAAGAAACTTGAGTGGACTTATGGAAAGGCTCTGTCAGACATTTTATATGTAATTATTATTATTATAAAAAAATAATAATCATCTGAACATTAACCATGTGTGTTCTCTTGTTTTGTACTGTTCTGTAGTTTTGACCCAATGACAAACAAAGACCTTTGCGTCCTGCAGGCCCAGGATCAGAGCTGGCGAGACATTCAATGACATCATCAAGAGATGTGCTGGACCCTGTGTCAGAGAGGTGTTTTTGAGACCACATCGTGTCTATTGTCCTGCTAATAGCCGTTGTGAAAACATGTTTTCAAAAGGCCTCCAGGGCCGACAGAGAAGATCCTTCGTTTTTCCCCCTTCCACTTGCCTCTTCCGTTTATTCACATAGTAATTTGTTATGGCTTGCATTGCAAATGAGGCTATAAACTGGGTCAAGATGCCAGCAGAGTAAATAAACATCTACATGGATTGTGACTCCATCTCGTTCCTCGCCCTCTTCAATGCCGCCTGACTCTCAACCAATGACGTGACTCTCCTCCAATAATTACATTTAGAGGATTGGAGGATTCTAAATTAATATCTAAGGGGCATTTTCATTAGGATCTGTGAGAATATATGAGAATATCTAAGGGACTTTTATATAGTTATAATGCAGGGTTAATAATAATGATAATGATAATGATAAAAATAATACTGATAATAATAATGATAATGATAACAATGATAATAATAATCATACAAATAATAATGATAATAATAATAATAATGATAATAATAATAATGATAATAATGATAATAATAATAATCATACACATAATAATGATAATAATAACGATAATAATAATAATCATACACATAATAATGATAATAATAATAATAGTAATAATAATGATGATAATAACAATACTAATAACAATAATACTAATAATCATACAAATAATGATGATAATAATAATAATAATGATGATAATAATAATTATTATAATAATAATGATGTTAATAATAATGATAATAATACTAATGATAATAATAATGCTAATAATAACCATACAAATAATAATGCTAACAATAATGATAATGATAATGAAGACAATGATAATAGTGATGCTAATAATATTCATACAAATAACAACGATAATGATACTAATTATGATAATAATAATAATTATAATAATAATCATACAAATATTAATAATGGCTTTGTAAATAAGGATGTATTATGAAAGGAAAATGACATGAGTAAGCGCTGGTGGTATATATTTTATTTATCACAATTTTCTTTAACCAATGTTGGTCTTTAATGCAGGACCAACGGACAAGTTCCTGACTTTTACCCCTTGATAAAGGACCAACGACCTGCATATCCTCACTTCTTTCTTTGTTTTACTGAAAATTGCAACCAACTTTCTATGGCTTGTTTAAAAAAATAACGACATTTTGAAGATAATTTTGTTTCAAACAACCAAAAGTGAGTGATTGTAATCTGAATGAAGAGGAAAGGCTGTTATTGAACATGGGGTGAGACATTCTTACTCATTCTAAATAAAGTTATTATTTATTATTATTTATATCTGTTTTTAGAGGGAGTGAAACCAAAAGTCCACCGTGCCTATTTTTGGGACATCGTCAGTCCACATGTTAAGTGAAATTCCCTCGTTGTATTTGACCCAAGTTCTCTCTTAACTCCAGGACCACCGACCGTTTCTGTTGTTGTTGCCTGATGCAGGAATCTAGTGCCAGATGAGAGACTCTCAGGCTGAAAACACCTCCATTAATTTACGAATAGATAGTACATTTGTGCCACAGTTCAGACTACCAATAGCGTTTTAACTCCCCCTTGTGTGTAGAGACAGAATGCCACCATCTACTACTAGCTGTCAAGGCAGGGTAGCCTAGTGGCTGCAGGGTAGCCTAGTGGTTAGAGGTTAAATTAAAAAAATATAGGCTCCTAACTTTTAAAGGAAGAACCACTGTACATGATCAAAGTCTCAGAATCAACTATTAAAGACGACCAGAATCCACTGGATTCCCCAATTACCTTGAATGAACTACAGGACAAAATAAAAACCCTCCAACCCAAAAAGGCCTGTGGTGTTGATGGTATCCTCAATGAAATGATCAAATATACAGACCACAAATTCCAATTGGCTATACTTAAACTCTTTGGCATCATCCTCAGCTCTGGCATCTTCCCCGATATTTGGAACCAAGAACTGATCACCCTAATCCACTAAAGTGGAGACAAATTTGACCCCAATAACTTCCGGGGGATGGGCTTCAACAGCGACCTTGGGAAAGTTCTCTGCATTATCATTAACAGCAGACTCATTTCCTCAGTGACGCTGATCACTTGGATCAGTGTAAACACTAAATCATTTATAAATAATCCTAGAGGCTGTTCTGATGATAAACGTTTAAAGCCTTTATTACAGCAAAGCACAGATTAAAAACAGATGAATTTGTGAAATGGTTTACTTGACATGTCGTTGCATGAGGCTTGGTGGATTCAGTAGGTTAATAAACATATAGAAGCAGGTCTTATTTCTGTAGATACAGTATATTGATGATTTATAAAGGCATATTTAACAGTTAGGATATTGATATTGTTATAAAATAATATTATTTTTATTAGTGTTGCACCATTGTTCTTACGTAATATAACCAAATACAATTTCAGTAACACTTGTTTGACTGGTGGACCGTGTCATCCCCACGGCCTCCACAATGGATCAGTCCACTCAGACAGGAACCAATCAGACAGGTGTCTTAGACTGGTGGACCGTGTCATCCCCACGGCCTCCACAATGGATCAGTCCACTCAGACAGGAACCAATCAGACAGGTGTCTTAGACTGGTGGACTGTGTCATCCCCACGGCCTCCACAATGTATCAGTCCACTCAGACAGGAACCAATCAGACAGGTGTCTTAGACTGGTGGACAGTGTCATCCCCCACGGGCTCCACAATGGATCAGTCCACTCAGACAGGACTATTTTATACACCTGTTTACAACGTGTATGTCTGAAACTGGCGGATCCACTAATTTGAAGGGGTGTCCACATACTCTTGTATATGTAGTGTACGTGTGACAGAGACTCTCTTCTCCAGCAAAGCTGTATTTTTGGCTCAACAGTCTTTGTCATTGCCAAGGTCAGAACATAGGCAAATCTCCACATTACGTAGTCTGCATTTCCAATTTGCCTCTAAAACATTGATTTCAAGACAATGCTTGTACTACTATTGCTGGTATCTGTGGTTGTGTGTATATATATATATATATATATATATATATATATATATATATATATATATATATATATATATATATATATATATATATATATACCCATAACATAAGACCCTACCGTGATGGCATTTAAAACAGTTTGATCTATGTGGGACAGTCTGCTTTAGATGGAGTAGGTTGTATGGCTTCTAGTGGTACATGCAATGACGAATCATTGTTGTCTGTAGAGGGAGGGTAAAACAGATTAGAGAGAGAGAGAGAGAAAGATGCAGAGAGAGAGAGAGAGAGATGCAGAGAGAGAGAGAGAGATGCAGAGAGAGAGAGGGAGAGAGAGAGCGAGAGAGAGAGAGAGAGAGAAAGAGAGGGAGAGAGAGAGAGAGCGGGAGGGAGAGAGAGAGAGAGTGAGAGAGAGAGAGAGAGAGTGAGAGAGAAAAAGACAGAGAGAGAGAAGGAGAGAGAGAGTAGGAGAGAGAGAGAGATAGCGGGAGAGATAGAGAGGGAGAGAGAAAGAGAGAGAGAGAAAGAGACAGAGAGAGAGAAGGAGAGAGAGAGAGAGAGAGAGAGAGAGAGAGCGAGAGAGCGCGAGAGAGAGGAGACAAACCGAGCCATCCCTTTGACATTTCAAAAGGCCTTGGAGCTGCTGATAGGGCATATGTGTGGGCTGAGGTTGTGATCCCAGTGTTGGCATCAGATATGTATGTGGGAGGGGACCCGAGCGTATCGTCTGCATGAGGTGAGAGATGGGAGAGATTCTATCAATATGCTAGATTCTCTCAGCTCATGCAGACGATACGCTCGGGTCCATATTATGGTTGACTGGCCAGAGAACTATGAACGCTCTTATCCCTGGTGACTTACACGTTACTGTCGTGTCCCGGAGGCGGGTCAAACACGTCTCAATCTACTTATCATATAAAAGGTTGCCTGTGGATATGGATGGTTTACGTCTGTCCACGGTGGACCACACAGCACCAGCGACCCTGAATAAGGAAGTGTGTGTTTTAAGCAAATATATATTTTGGGTATACAGTACCAGTCTGAATACACCTATTTATATTTGAGATTCTTCAAAGTAGCCACCTTGATGACAGCTGCATCACTCTTGGCATTCTCTCAACCAGCTTCATGAGGTAGTCACCTGGAATGCATTTAAATTAACACCTATTAGGGTTAGGTCTCTATTAGGGTTCGGTCTCTATTAGGGTTAGGTCTCTATTAGGGCCAGGTCTCTTATAGGGTTAGGTCTCTATTAGGGTTAGGTCTCTGTTAGGGTTATGTCTCTATTAGGGTTAGGTCTCTATTAGGGTTAGGGTTAGATCTCTATTAGGGTTAAGCTTAGGTCTCAATTAGGGTTAGTTCTCTATTAGGGTTAGGTCTCTATTCGGGTTAGGGTTGGGTCTCCATTATGGTTAGGTCTCTATTAGGGTTAAGATTGTGTCTCTTAGGGTTAGGTCTATATTAGGGTTAGTTCTCTATTAGGGTTAGGGTTAGAGTTAAGACCCCTATTAGGGTTAGGTCTCTATTAGGGTTAGGTCTCTATTCAGGTTAGGGTTTGGTCTCTATTAGGGTTACACCTCTATTATGGTTAGGTCTCTATTGAGGTTAGGGTTAGAGTTAAGACCCCTATTAGGGTTAGGACTCTATTAGGGTTAGGGTTAGGTCTCTATTAGTGTTAGGTCTCTATTAGGGTTAGGTCTCCATTAGGGTTAGGTTTCTATTAGGGTTAGTTCTGTATTAGGGTTAGTTCTCTATTAGGGTTAGGTCTCTATTAGGGTTAGGGTTAGGTCTCTATAAGGGTTATGTCTCTGTTAGGGTTAGTTCTCTATTATGGTTAGGTCTCTATTCGGGTTAGGGTTTGGTCTCCATTAGGGTTAGGTCTCTATTAGGGTTAGGGTTAGGTCTCTATTAGGGTTATGTCTCTATTAGGGTTAGGGTTAGGTCTCTATTAGGGTAAGGTCTCTATTAGGGTTCGGTCTCTATTATGATTAGGTCTCTATTAGGGTTAGGTATCTTATTGGTTAGGTCTCTATTAGGGTTAGGTCTCTATTAGGGTTAGGTCTCTATTAGGATTAGGGTTAGGTCTCTATTAGTGTTAGGTCTTTATTAGGGCTAGGTCTCTATCAGGGTTTGGTCTCTATTAGGGTCCAGTCTCTATTAGGGTTCGGTCTCTATTAGGGGTAGGTCTCTATTAGGGTTAGGTCTCTATTAGGGTTAGGTCTCTATTAGGGTTCAATCTCTATTAGGATTAGGTATCTTATTGGTTAGGTCTCTATTAGGGTTAGGTCTCTATTAGGGTTAGTTCTCTATTAGGGTTAGGGTTAGGTCTCTTATAGGTTAGGTCTCTATTAGGGGAGAGGTCTCTTATTGGTTAGGTCTCTATAAGGGTTAGTTTTCTATTAGGGTTAGGGTTCGGTCTCTATTAGGGGTATGTCTCTTATAGGGTTAGGTCTCTATGATGGTTAGGTCTCTATTAGGGTTAGGGTTAGGTCTCTATTATGGTTTGGTCTCTATTAGGGTTAGGTCTCTATACGGGTTGGGCCTCTATTAGGGTTAGGGTTAGGTCTCTATTAGGGTTAGGTCTCTATTAGGGTTAGGTCTCTATTAGGGTTAGGTCTCTATTAGGGTTAGGTCTCTATACGGGTTGGGCCTCTATTAGGGTTAGGGTTAGGTCTCTATTAAGGGTTAGGTCTCTATTAGGGGTAGGTCTCTATTAGGGTTAGGTCTCTATTAGGGTTAGGTCTCTATTAGGGTTAGGTCTCTTTTAGGGGTAGGTCTCTATTAGGGTTAGGTCTCTATTAGGGTTATGTCTTTTATATAGTTAGGGTTAGGTCTCTATAAGGGTTGGGTCTCTATTAGGGTTAGGTCTCTATACGGGTTGGGCCTCTATTAGGGTTAGGGTTAGGTCTCTATTAGGGTTAGGTCTCTATTAGGGTTAGGGTTAGGTCTCTTTTAGGGTTAGGTCTCTATTAGGGTTAGGTCTCTATTAGGGTTAGGTCTCTATTAGGGTTAGGTCTCTATTAGGGTTAGGTCTCTATTAGGGTTAGGGTTAGGTCTCTTTTAGGGTTAGGTCTCTATTAGGGTTAGGTCTCTATTAGGGTTAGGTCTCTTTTAGGGTTAGGTCTCTATTAGGGTTAGGTCTCTATTAGGGTTAGGTCTCTTATAGGGTTAGGGTTAGGTCTCTATTAGGGTTAGGTCTCTATTAGGGTTAGGGTTAGGTCTCTATTAGGGTTAGGTCTCTATTAGGGTTAGGTCTCTATTAGGGTTAGGTCTCTTTTAGGGTTAGGTCTCTATTAGGGTTAGGTCTCTTTTAGGGTTAGGTCTCTTATAGGGTTAGGGTTAGGTCTCTATTAGGGTTAGGTCTCTATTAGGGTTAGGGTTAGGTCTCTATTAGGGTTAGGTCTCTATTAGGGTTAGGGTTAGGTCTCTATTAGGGTTAGGTCTCTATTAGGGTTAGGGTTAGGTCTCTATTAGGGTTAGGTCTCTATTAGGGTTAGGGTTAGGTCTCTATTAGGGTTAGGTCTCTATTAGGGTTAGGTCTCTATTAGGGTTAGGTCTATATTAGGGTTAGGTCTCTATTAGGGTTAGGTCTCTATTAGGGTTAGGTCTCTATTAGGGGTAGGTCTCTTTTAGGGTTAGGTCTCTATTAGGGTTAGGTCTCTATTAGGGTTAGGTCTCTATTAGGGTTAGGTCTCTATTAGGGTTAGGTCTCTATTAGGGTTAGGTCTCTATTAGGGTTAGGTCTCTATTAGGGTTAGGTCTCTATTAGGGTTAGGTCTCTATTAGGGTTAGGTCTCTTTTAGGGTTAGGTCTATATTAGGGTTAGGTCTCTATTAGGGTTAGGTCTCTTTTAGGGTTAGGTCTATATTAGGGTTAGGTCTCTTTTAGGGTTAGGTCTCTATTAAGGGTAGGTCTCTATTAGGGGTAGGTCTCAACATCAAATATTCCTTAAATATTCATACAGCCCCCCCCCCCCCCCCTCACACACGACATACCCCACTACATACCCCACTACACACCCACTACATACCCCACTACATACCCCACTACACACCCACTACATACCCCACTACACACCCCACACCATACCCCACTACACACCCACTACACACCCCACTACACACCAAACTACGTCCCAAACTACACTCCCCACTACACACCAAACTAAACACCCCACTACACACCCTACTACACACACACAACACTCCCCACTACACACCCTACTACACACACACAACACTCCACACTACACACCAAACTACGTCCCAAACTACACACCCCACTACACACCAAACTAAACACCCCACTACACACCCTACTACACACACACAACACTCCCCACTACACACCCTACTACACACACACAACACTCCACACTACACACACACACACACAGCACACCCCACTACACACACACAACACACCCCACTACACACACACAACACACCCCATTACACACACACAACACACCCTACAACACACCCGACTACACACACACACAACACACCACACTACACACCCCACTACACACCAAACTAAACACCCCACTACACACCCTACTACACACACACAACACTCCCCACTACACACCCTACTACACACACACAACACTCCACACTACACACACACACACAACACACCCCACTACACACACACAACACACCCCACTACACACCCTACAACACACCCCACTACACACACACAACACACCCCACTACACACCCTACAACACACCCCACTACACACACACAACACACCCCACTACACACCCTACAACACACCCCACTACACACACACAACACACCCCACTACACACCCTACAACACACCCCACTACACACACACAACACACCACACTACACACCCTACAACACACCCCACTACACACACACAACACACCCCACTACACACCCTACAACACACCCCACTACACACACACAACACACCCCACTACACACCCTACAACACACCCCACTACACACACACAACACACCCCACTACACACACACAACACACCCCACTACACACCACACTTCTGTTGTCTTCTCTCAGTGCATTATATCTCTATACACCACTCTTCTGGGTTGTAGCCAACACATAATAATAGTTTGAAGATAATGTAGCTAGTAGCTGACACCTAATAATAGGTTGAAGATAATGTAGCTAGTAGCCAACACCTAATAATAGGTTGAAGATAATGTAGCTAGTAGCCAACACGTAATAATAGGTTGAAGATAATGTAGCTAGTAGCCAACACCAAATAATAGGTTGAAGATAATGTAGCTAGTAGCCAACACGTAATACTATGTTCAAGATAATGTAGCTAGTAGCAAACACCCAATAATAGGTTGAATATAATGTAGCTAGTAGCCAACACCTAATAATAGGTTGAAGATAATGCAATTAGTAGCCTACACCAAATCATAGGTTGAAGATAATGTAGCTAGTAGCAAACACCTAATAATAGGTTGAATACAATATAGCTATTAGCCAACACCTAATAATAGGTTGAAGATAATGTAGCTAGTAGCTGACACCTAATAATAGGTTGAAGATAATGTAGCTAGTAGCCAACACCTAATAATAGGTTGAAGATAATGCAGTTAGTAGCCAACACTCAATAATAGGTTGAAGATAATGTAGCTATTAACCAACACCTAATAATAGGTTGAAGATAATGTAGCTAGTAGCCAACACCAAATAATAGGTTGAAGATAATGTAGCTAGTAGCCAACACGTAATACTATGTTCAAGATAATGTAGCTAGTAGCAAACACCCAATAATAGGTTGAATATAATGTAGCGAGTAGCCAACACCTAATAATAGGTTGAAGATAATGCAATTAGTACCCTACACCAAATCATAGGTTGAAGATAATGTAGCTAGTAGCAAACACCTAATAATAGGTTGAATACAATATAGCTATTAGCCAACACCTAATAATAGGTTGAAGATAATGTAGCTAGTAGCCAACACCAAATCATAGGTTGAAGATAATATAGCTAGTAGCCAACACCAAATCATAGGTTGAAGATAATGTAGCTAGTAGCCAACACCAAATCATAGGTTGAAGATAATGTAGCTAGTAGCCAACACATAATAAATAATAGGTTGAAGATGATGTAGCTAGTATCACAACCAACCGTGATTGGGAGTCCCACTCTTCAGCTCGCCACAGCTTTCTGTCTATCTGTTACTCTTCAGCTTTCTGTCTCTCTGTTACTCTTCAGCTCTCTGTCTATCTGTTACTCTTCAGCTTTCTGTCTCTCTGTTACTCTTCAGCTTTCTGTCTATCTGTTACTCTTCAGCTTTCTGTCTATCTGTTACTCTTCAGCTCTCTGTTACTATGTTACTCTGTTACTCTTCAGCTCTCTGTTACTCTGTTACTCTTCAGCTCGACACAGCTCTGTGTTACTCTGTTACTCTTCAGCTCTCTGTCTCTGTTACTCTGTTACTCTTCAGCTCTCTGTTACTCTGTTACTCTTCAGCTCTCTGTCTTTGTTACTCTTCAGCTCTCTGTCTCTCTTGTTACTCTTCAGCTCTCTGTCTCTGTTACTCTTCAGCTATCTGTTACTCTGTTACCCTTCATCTCTGTCTCTCTGTTACTCTGTTACTCTGTTACTCTTCAGCTCTCTGTTACTCTGTTACTCTTCAGCTCTCTGTTACTCTGTTACTATGTTACTCTTCAGCTCTCTGTTACTCTGTCTATCTGTTACTCTTCAGCTCTCTGTTACTATGTTACTCTGTTACTCTTCAGCTCTCTGTTACTCTGTTACTCTGTTACTCTTCAGCTCTATGTTACTCTGTTACTCTTCAGCTCTCTGTCTCTCTGTTACTCTTCAGCTCTCTGTTATTATGTTACTCTGTTACTCTTCATCTCTCTGTCTCTCGGTTACTCTTCATCTCTATGTCTCTCTGTTACTCTTCAGCTCTCTGTTACTCTGTTACTCTTCGGCTCTCTGTTACTCTGTTAATCTTCAGCTCTCTGTTACTCTGTTACTCTGTTAGTCTTAAACTCTCTGTTACTCTGTTACTCTTCAGCTCTCCACAGCTCTCTGTCTCTCTGTAATTATAGTCCAGCTCCTCTCATTGTGCCTGCTGGAGAGGGAGAGAGAGAGAGAGAGGGAAACAGGTCAGGGAGAGAGAGAGAGAGAGAGAGGCAGACAGGGGATAGGACTATTTGCACTAGGGCTGTCCCTGACTTAAAAAATATTTGGTTGACCGAGAGTCTGTTTTAAAAACGTGTATTTGTCCATAATAAGACACATCCTATGGATTTTAAGCATATCAACTATATGCACTGAGCTTGTCTGATGCTTTAAGCTCACTGTTTGATTAAATAATGAAGACACACAAATGACTAGAGGGAGTCTGACCGCAATTGATTTGATTGTGCTCAGACTTGCTGCACTGTGTTAAAAAAAAAAAAAATGACAGTGAGTGACTGTGTGACTAGCGGCCATTGTCTCTTTCTCCTCCCCACTGCAGCGGACCACTACACACACACTACACACACACACTACATACACACTACACACCTACTACACACACACACTACACACACACTACACACACACTACAGAACATCGGCTGTGTTTACCGCTCGCTCCATGCTGCCACATAATTACTGCCATTTCTGACTGACAAGTCCAGTTACCGAAATCATTTGTTTAGGAAAAACATTCCCTGTTCCCTCAACTCTTGCTCTCTTTAAGTGATATATGAATGCATCTCATGCACGTGAACAATACAGCCTGACCTATAGCATATCTGTTAGATTACAATGTGGTTTTCAGTTGTGAACAATGTAAACAACAATAAGCGTACCACAGAGAGTGTTTTTTTTGTTTGTTTTGTAAAGCCTTCATTACAGCAAAGACTAAAAACAGTTTATTTGTGACTGCAATTTCTGAAATGGAACAGTTTATTTATTGTTTACGCTAATTATTCAAGGACCATTTGATTTTATTTTTATATGAAAATGCTTGATTGAATTTCAAATCATGAATGAGTCATATGCTGTGTGATGACATGAACGAATGAATGAATGAATGATTGATTGATTGATACACTAGCCTATATAAGTATTGAAATATAGGCCTAATTAAGTTACGGTATTAAGACTAAACAGGATATGCTCTCTCTAATGATAATGACATTGTGGTTCTATACTAAGTCTACTAATGATAATGACATGGTGGTTCTATACTAAGTCTACTAATGATAATGACATGGTGGTTCTATACTAAGTCTACTAATGATAATGATGTGGTTCTATACTAAGTCTACTAATGATAATGACATGGTGGTTCTATAATAAGTCTACTAATGATAATGACATGGTGGTTCTATACTAAGTCTACTAATGATAATGACATGGTGGTTCTATACTACTAATGATAATGACATGGTGGTTCTATACTAAGTCTACTAATGATAATGATGTGGTTCTATACTAAGTCTACTAATGATAATGACATGGTGGTTCTATACTAAGTCTACTAATGATAATGATGTGGTTCTATACTAAGTCTACTAATGATAATGATGTGGTTCTATACTAAGTCTACTAATGATAATGACATGGTGGTTCTATACTAAGTCTACTAATGATAATGACATGGTGGTTCTATACTAAGTCTACTAATGATAATGATGTGGTTCTATACTAAGTCTACTAATGATAATGACATGGTGGTTCTATACTAAGTCTACTAATGATAATGACATGGTGGTTCTATACTAAGTCTACTAATGATAATGACATGGTGGTTCTATACTAAGTCTACTAATGATAATGACATGGTGGTTCTATACTAAGTCTACTAATGATAATGACATGGTGGTTCTATACTAAGTCTACTAATGATAATGACATGGTGGTTCTATACTACTAATGATAATGACATGGTGGTTCTATACTAAGTCTACTAATGATAATGATGTGGTTCTATACTAAGTCTACTAATGAAAATGACATGGTGGTTCTATACTAAGTCTACTAATGATAATGACATGGTGGTTCTATACTAAGTCTACTAATGATAATGATGTGGTTATATACTATGTCTACTAATGATAATGATGTGGTTCTATACTAAGTCTACTAATGATAATGATGTGGTTCTATACTAAGTCTACTAATGATAATGATGTGGTTATATACTACGTCTACTAATGATAATGATGTGGTTCTATACTAACCCTACTAATGATAATGGTGCGGTTCTATACTAAGTCTACTAATGATAATGACATGGTGGTTCTATACTAAGTCTACTAATGATAATGACATGGTGGTTCTATACTAAATCTACTAATGATAATGATGTGGTTCTATACTAAGTCTACTAATGATAATGATGTGGTGCTATACTAAGTCTACTAATGATAATGACATGGTGGTTCTATACTAAGTATACTAATGATACTGACATGGTGGTTCTATACTAAGTCTACTAATGATAATGATGTGGTTCTATACTAAGTCTACTAATGATAATGACATGGTGGTTCTATACTAAGTCTACTAATGATAATGACATGGTGGTTCTATACTAACCCTACTAATGATAATGGTGTGGTTCTATACTAAGTCTACTAATGATAATGACATGGTGGTTCTATACTAAGTCTACTAATGATAATGACATGGTGGTTCTATACTAAGTCTACTAATGATAATGACATGGTGGTTCTATACTAAGTCTACTAATGATAATGACATGGTGGTTCTATACTAAGTCTACTAATGATACTGACATGGTGGTTCTATACTAAGTATACAAATGATAATGACATGGTGGTTCTATACTAAGTATACTATTGATACTGACATGGTGGTTCTATACTAACCCTACTAATGATAATGGTGTGGTTCTATACTAAGTCTACTAATGATAATGACATGGTAGTTCTATACTAAGTCTACTAATGATAATGACATGGTGGTTCTATACTAACTCTACTAATGATAATGACATGGTGGTTCTATACTAAGTCTACTAATGATAATGACATGGTGGTTCTATACTAAGTCTACTAATGATAATGATGTGGTTCTACACTAAGTCTACTAATGACATGGTTGTTCTATACTAAGTCTACTAATGATAATGACATGGTGGTTCTATACTAACCCTACTAATGATAATGACATGGTGGTTCTATACTAAGTCTACTAATGATAATGACATGGTGGTTATATACTAAGTCTACTAATGATAATGATGTGGTTCTATACTAAGTCTACTAATGATAATGACATGGTTGTCCAATACTAAGTCTACTAATGATAATGACATGGTGGTTCTATACAGAGTCTACTAATGATAATGACATGGTGGTTCTATACTAAGTCTACTAATGATAATGATGTGGTTCTATACTAAGTCTACTAATGATACTGACATGGTGTTTCTATACTAAGTCTACTAATGATAATGACGTGGTTCTATACTAAGTCTACTAATGATAATGACATGGTGGTTCTATACTAAGTCTACTAATGATAATGACATGGTGGTTCTATACTAAGTCTACTAATGATAATGACATGGTGGTTCTATACTAAGTCCACTAATGATAATGACATTGTGGTTCTACAAGGCTGCTATACTAAGGTAGACTTTTGCTAATGCCTTTACTTATACTACTACTACTTCTACTACTACTAATACTACTACTACTACTACTTCCACTACTACTACTACTACTACTAATACTACTACTACTACTACTAATAATAATAATAATAATAATAATAATCATTATACATAATCATAATAATCATAATAATAACCATAATAGTAATTATACATAATAATAATAACAATAACCATAATAATCATTATACATAATAATAATAATAATAATAATCATAATCATAACCATAATAATCATTAAACATAATAATAAGAATACTAATAATAATCATAATAATAACCATAATAATCATAATAATAATAATAATAATAATAATAATAATAATCATTATACATAATAATAATAATAATAATAATAATAATAATAATAATAATAATAATAATCATAATCATAACCATAATAATAACCATAATAATCATTAAACATAATAATAAGAATACTAATAATAACCATAATCATCATAATAACAATCAGAATGATAATAATTATTATAATTGCAATTATAATATTAATCATCTTAATGATAATAATACGAATCATTTGAAGAATCTTAATAATAATGATAATCAGAATCATAATAATTATAATTATAATAATAATCATTACAATCATCATAATGATAATCATAATAACCATAATAGATCAAGAAAAATGAGGGTTTTTATTAAAAAAATACATTTCAGACAATTTGGTTTAAACAACACCAAATAAATTATAAGCAAAACCAGTTAAAATGAGGAAAAAAATGCGTAAAGCATTTATTACAGGAGAGCAAAGTATTTGTGAAATGGTTTTATCCAACATGTTGTGGTTGAAAGATTAAAAACAGATGAATTTGTGAAATAAAGAGAGAAAGAGAAAGGTGGGGGGGGGGTGGGCTTGTTTTCGAATCAGTATGTTTCATACCTGCTCAGACCTGTTCTGTTCCAGGAACCTCTCTCTCTCTCTCTCTCTCTCTCTCTCTCTCTCTCTCTCTCTCTCTCTCTCTCTCTCTGCCAGGGGCCCTCTGGTCCTTGATTGGATCTGGGGGTTTCCCATGAGGCCCCTAGTACTTCAGACAGGGTTTTGGGGGCTGCGCCACTGTAATTACCCACAATTCCCCCTGGTCGGCATCCGCGTGGGCCGGTGTTTATGTGCAGAGAGTCTGAGAGGGTAGAGGGGAGGAGGAGGAGAAGAGGAGGAAGGGCAGGAGGAGGGGGGTGACACTAGCATAGAATAGCACCACCTAAATCCAGCCTCTCTCTGTCAGTATTTTTAAAGTGGGTTAGAGCCAGATCTACAGCTAGCTCTATATATTAAGGACTTCTGTCTCTGCTCTACCCTCTCATCTTTAGATATAATTCTAACTGCTGTTGGCACACCATCTAAATTGCATTGGATGTTTTCAGAAAGCATCATACCCTACGTCTTATGATCCAATGCTGTAATACAGACCTGTCCAGAGAAGACAAAGCTGGGACACAGGTGTTGTAAAGTTAGAGGGGATGAGGGAGAGAGGGGGAGATGGAGAGGAGAAGAGGTGTCAGACTGCATTAGTCAATCAATCTGTCACCTCAACAGTCCCTCAAGTGATTGTAAATCTCTGCGGGGAATGTGTGCTTGACGTGGTCTAGGGGGAAATGAAAGTTGATGTGTTCTCACTCAGTCAGCCCGTAAAAAGGTTGCCACTTTATTTGTATATTTCTGCTTGGTTGATCTATCTGCCTGTCGCAAGGTAAAATACTGTACTTGAATGTGAACATAAAAATACATATTAAACACAGGTGAATTGTGATGCATATATAGACAATATCTAGATAATATGCAGTGCATTCGGAAAGTATTCAAACCCCTTCCCTTTTTCCACATTCTGTTACGCTACAGCCTTATTCTACAACGTATTAAAAGAACAACAAAACAATCCTCAACAATCTACACACAATACCCCATAATGACGAAGAAAAACCTGTTTTAAATAAACGTTTTGCAAATTTATTAAAAAAAAATCATAAACAGAAATACCTTATTTACATAAGTATTCGGACCCTTTGCCATGAGACTCGGAATTGAGTTCAGGTGCATCCTGTTTCCATTGATCATCCTTGAGATGTTTCTTCGACTTGATTGGAGTCCACCTGTGGTAAATTCAATTGATTGAACATGATTTGGAAAGGCAAACACCTGTCTATATAAGGTCCCACAGTTGACAGTGAATGTCAAAGCAAAAACCAATACATGAGGTGGAAGGAATTGTCAGTAGAGCTCAGAGACAGGATTGAGACGAGGTACAGATCTGGGAAAGGGTACCAAAACATTTCTGCAGCGTTAAAGGTCCCCAAGAATTTGGCTACACATAACTATTCGCAATCACAGCTCAAGCGGTGGGTTTTCTGAGTCTGAAGAGGATTATCTCAGGATATATTTTTTCTTCATAACAGTAGAAAAGGCGGTTCCATGACACCCGATCATGTCTTTGCTCACGGGGGCATGGCCAAGGACTTCGTTAAACTTTAAAGGGAATGCAATTCTCTCACATTAAAGGTTTAACATCACGTTACATCATTTCACAAATAGTTTAATCTTTACTCATTCATTTTATACAAGAATTGGATGCAAAAAACATAATTGAGAAATGTACACATTCAGAGATATAGTTATGTGTGTTTCCTGTCCTCCATGAGGTCACAAAATGAAACACACTTGTCATAGCTGTCCCTTAAGTGTCAAGGACCATTCTCACAAGTGGACATATGGTTTAATCTTTTTTAGGAGTTGGCCACGTGAAATCCTTTGTTCTCTCTGTGGTCTCTCTCTGCATGGGGAGACTCTCTATATACTGCATTGCCAGGGGGAGAGAGTCTCTGCCAGGAATTTACGACCTGAGATAACAGAACCTGGGTGTAGGAGAGAGTGAAAGAGGGGGAAGCCACGATCTACACCCAGAAAGGGCAACGTCATGACATGAGTAATCAGGGGAGAAGTGCCTTGGTCAAGGAGATGACCAAGAACCCGATGGTCACTCTGACAGAGTTCCAGAGTTCCTCTGTGGAGATGGGAGAACCTTCCAGAAGGACAACCATCTCTGCCGCACTCCACCAATCAGGTGTTTATGGTAGAGTGGCCAAACGGATGCCACTCCTCAGTAAAAGGCACATGACAGCCTGCTTGGAGTTTTCTAAAAGGCACCTAAAGGACATGAGAGACAAGATTCTCTGGTCTAAAGTTTCACCTTCCAACAGGACAACAACCCTAAGCACACAGCCAAGACAGGGCAGGTGTGACTTCGGGACAAGTCTCTGAAGGTCCTTGAGTTGCTCAGCCAGAGCCCGGGCTTGGTCACCCTGACAAAGGAACTTCTCCCCTATTTGACCTAGATATTTTGTTTGTATGTATTCAAATCAAATCAAATTGTATTTGTCTAATATGCCGAATACAACATTTCCTCACCATGAAATGACGAGTCCTTAACTAACAAATAGAGTTAAAAAAAAACATTTCCTAAATAAACTAAAGTAAAAAATAAAAGTTTACACAATAAAATTATGAGGCTCTATACAAGGTTACCGGTACCGAGTCAATGTGTGGGGGTAGTAATGAGACTATATACAGTGGGTACAGGTTAGTAATGAGGCTATATACAGGGGGTACAGGTTAGTAATGAGACTATATACAGGGGGTACAGGTTAGTAATGAGACTATATACAGGGGGTACCGGTACCGAGTCAATGTGTGGGGGTACAGGTTAGTAATGAGACTATATACAGGGGTTACAGGTTAGTAATGAGACTATATACAGGGGGTACATGTTAGTAATGACACTCTATACAGGGGGTACAGGTTAGTAATTAGACTATATACAGGGGGCCCAGGTTAGTAACGAGACGATATACATTGGGTACAGGTTAGTAATGAGACTATATACAGGGGATGCAGGTTGGTAATGAGACTATATACAGGGGGTACAGGTTAGTAATGAGGCTATATACAGGGGTACAGGTTAGTAATGAGACTATATACAGGGGGTACAGGTTAGTAATGAGACTATATACAGCGGGTACCGAGTCAATATGTGGGGGTACAGGTTAGTAATGAGACTATATACAGCGGGTACCGAGTCAATATGTGGGAGTACAGCTTAGTAATGAGGCTATATACAAGGGGTGCAGGTTAGTAATGAGGCTATATACAGGGGGTACAGGTTAGTAATGAGACTATATACAGGGGGTACAGGTTAGTAATGAGACTATATACAGGGGATACAGGTTAGTAATGATACTATATACAGGAGGTACAGAGTCAATGTCTGGGGGTAGATGTTAGTAATGAGACTATACAGGGGGTACAGGTTACTAATGAGACTATATACAGGGGGTACAGAGTCAATGTGTGGGAGTACAGCTTAGTAATGAGGCTATATACAAGGGGTACAGGTTAGTAATGAGGCTATATACAGGGGGTACAGGTTAGTAATGAGACTATATACAGGGGGTACAGAGTCAATGTGTGGGAGTACAGCTTAGTAATGAGGCTATTACAAGGGTTACAGGTTAGTAATGAGACTATGTGTATATACAGGGATACAGGTTAGTAATGTGACTATATACAGGGGGTACTTGTTAGTAATGAGACTGTATATAGGGGTACAGGTTAGTAATGAGACTATATACAGCGGTTACAGGTTAGTAATGAGACTATATACAGGGGGTACATGTTAATAATGACACTCTATACAGGGGGTACAGGTTAGTAATTAGACTATATACAGGGGGCCCAGGTTAGTAACGAGATGATATACATTGGGTACAGGTTAGTAATGAGACTATATACAGGGGATGCAGGTTGGTAATGAGACTATATACGGTGGGTACAGGTTAGTAATGAGACTGTATACAGGGGGTACAGGTTAGTAATTAGGCTATATACAGGGGTACAGGTTAATAATGAGACTATATACAGGGGGTACAGGTTAGTAATTAGGCTATATACAGGGGTACAGGTTAATAATGAGATTATATACAGGGGGTAAAGGTTAGTAATGAGACTATATACTGGGGGTACATGTTAGTAATGAGACTATATACAGGGGGTACAGGTTAGTGATGAGACTATATACAGGGGGTACAGGTTAGTAATGAGACTATATACAGGGGATACAGGTTAGTAATGATACTATATACAGGGGGTACAGAGTCAATGTGTGGGAGTACAGCTTAGTACTGAGGCTATATACAAAGGGTACAGGTTAGTAATGAGGCTATATACAGGGGGTACAGGTTAGTAATGAGACTATATACAGGGGGTACAGGTTAGTAATGAGACTGTATACAGGGGGTACAGGTTAGTAATGAGACTGTATACAGGGGGTACAGGTTAGTAATGAGACTATATACAGGAGGTACAGGTTTGTAATAAGACTATGTGTATATACAGGGGGTACAGGTTAGTAATGAGACTATATACAGGGGGTACAGGTTAGTAATGAGACTATATACAGGGGGTACAGGTTAGTAATGAGACTATATACAGGGGGTACAAGTTAGTAATGAGACTATATACAGGGGGTACAGGTTAGTAATGAGGCTATATACAGTGGGTACATGTTAATAATGAGACTATATACAGGGGGTACAGGTTAGTAATGAGACTATATACAGAGGGTACATGTTAATAATGAGACTATATACAGGGGGTACAGGTTAGTTATGAGACTATATACAGGGGGTACAGAGTCAATGTGTGGGAGTACAGCTTAGTAATGAGGCTATATACAAGGGGTACAGGTTAGTAATGAGAATATATACAAGAGTTACAGGTTAGTAATGAGAATATATACAGGGGGTACAGGTTAGTAATGAGAATATATACAAGGGTTACAAGTTAGTATTGAGAATATATACAGGGGGTACAGGTACAGTACCTGTACCCCCTGAAGTGACCTGAAAATAACTTTTCAGCGACGCTCCCCATCCAACCTGACAGAGCTTGAGAGGATCTGCAGAGAAGAATGGGAGAAACTCCCCAAATATAGTTGTGCCAAGCTTGTAGCGTCATACCCAAGAAGGCTCGATGCTGTAATCGCTGCCAATGGTGCTTCAACAAAGTACTGAGGAAAGGGTCTGAATACAGTTTTTGCTTTGTCATTATGGGGTATTGTGATGTCATTATGGGGTATTGTGATGTCATTATGGGGTATTGTGATGTCATTATGGGGTATTGTGATGCCATTATGGGGTATTGTATGTAGACTGATCAGGTAAAAAAAAAACTATTTAATCTATTTTAGAATAAGTCTGTAAAGTAACAAAATGTGGAAAAACTCAAGGGGTCTGAATTCTTCCCGAATTCACTGTGCATACAATATCTATACAATATCTAGACAATATCTACCTCTCAAAACATGAACATAACACAGCTGATGTATATGGATATTTAAGAGCGCTATGCTGCATTTCTGTTCTGCAATCTTAAAGGTGTTTTTCTTTCCTTAAATCTATATTGTTGAATGCTCAAGGCCACGAATACAAGGTCTGAACCAAGCGCTTGACTGTCTCTCTGTTTTGTGACTGCTGTGTCCTTCAACTTCAAGGCTGTTGGAGCTGAGTTTAGTCACCATCAGGACACACATACAAACATATCCTCTCGTTCCTCTCTCTCCAGCATCACCTCTCTACTCCTCTTCCTCCCTCTCTCTCTCCCTCTCCCTCTCTCTCTGTCATCTGGCTGGGTGAGTGTGCCTGTTTCACCCTGAGTACTGCAGTTGTATGAGTCTGATTTTATTAACAAGTGAAAATTATTTTTTTTTTCTTCCTGCGGGTTCACTCCTCACTGCTGGGTATTAATTACAGTTCTGGTGTGTTGTAAATATAATACAACACACACACACACACACACACACACAAGCACTTACCTACACACACACACATTCAGGCATCACACACACGCTCTGTAACTCCTTAACAATACATCACAGCAATGAGGCGAGGGGTAATCGGTATGTTCACAGATGGAGCCAGGAAGAGCCAGGAGGAGAGGATAGATCCAGGAGGAGTCAGGAGGAGAGGATAGATCCAGGAGGAGCCAAGAGGAGAGGATAGATCCAGGAGGAGCCAAGAGGAGAGGATAGATCCATGAGGAGCCAAGAGGAGAGGATAGATCCAGGAAGAGCCAAGAGGAGAGGATAGATCCAGGATGAGCCAGGAGGGGGGATAGATCCAGGAGGAGTCAGGAGGAGAGGATAGATCCAGGATGAGCCAGGAGGAGAGTATAGATCCAGGAGTAGCCAGGAGGAGGGGATAGATCCAGGAGGAGCCATGAGGAGTCAGGAGGAGAGGATAGATCCAGGAGGAGTCAGGAGGAGAGCATAGATCCAGTAGGAGTTAGGAGGAGAATAGATCCAAGAGGAGTCAGGAGGAGAAGATAGATCCAGGAGGAGTCAGGAGGAGAGGATAGATCCAGGAGGAGTCAGGAGGAGAGCATAGATCCAGTAGGAGTTAGGAGGAGAATATATCCAAGAGGAGTCAGGAGGAGAAGATAGATCCAGGAGGAGTCAGGAGGAGAGGATAGATCCAGGAGGAGTCAGGAGGAGAGGATAGATCCAGTAGGAGTTAGGAGGAGAATAGATCTAAGAGGAGTCAGGAGGAGGAGAGGATAGATCCAGGAGGAGTCAGGAGGAGAGGATAGATCCAGGAGGAGTCAGGAGGAGAGGATAGATCCAGGAGGAGCCAGGAGGAGAGGATAGATTCAGGAGGAGTCAGGAGGAGAGCATAGATCCAGTAGGAGTTATGAGGAGAATAGATCCAAGAGGAGTCAGGAGGAGAGGATAGATGCAGGATGAGTCAGGAGGAGTCAGGAGGAGAGGATTGATCCAGGAGTAGTCAGGAAGAGCCAGGAGGAGAAGATAGATCCAGGAGTAGCCAGGAGGGGAGGTTAGATCCAGGAGGAGTCAGGAGGAGCCAGGAAGAGAGGATAGATCCCGGAGGAGCCAGGAGGAGTCAGGAGGGGAGGATAGATCCAGGAGTAGAGGATCTGAGAGAGCTTTGGAGACACTGAGTAGTGAATACACATTCTGATCCTTCAGCCAGAGACCACATTCAAACTACAGAGAGAGAGCGAGAGAGAGCTCGAGAGGGAGAGAGAGAGAGAGACGGCCACCCGGCTTGGTGAGAGGCCCATAGCCATCCTGATAGGTTAAAACCATACCAGCCAGAGAGGCTCTAGTTTCCTAATGAACCGCTCACAGGCACCAATGAAGCAGGGGGGAGAAAAGAGTAGACGGCCCTTTCCACTTACTAATTGCTTGCTTTTTAATGTGGCTAATTTGAACACTCACGTTGTGTAGTAGAGTGCTCTCTTCACAGAACTAGAGGCTCCTGGCAGCCATTGAACTATTTGTGACTGAAACTCATTAAAGTCAGAACAGGCTTGATGGGGGGTGGATGGGTGGAAGGGATGGAGGGAGCAGAGAAAAAGGGTGGGGAGAGCAGAGGAGAGGAGAGAAGAAGAGATAAGAGAAGAAGAGAGTGGGGAAGAGAGGAGGGGTGAGGAGAGGAGGGGTGAGGAGAGGAGAGGAGAGGGTGAAGAGAGGATGGGTGAGGAGAGGAGAGGGTGAAGAGAGGAGGTGAAGAGAGGAGAGGGTGAAGAGAGGAGGTGAAGAGAGGAGGTGAAGAGAGGAGAGGGTGAAGAGAGGAGGTGAAGAGAGGAGGTGAATAGAGGAGAGGGTAAAGAGAGGAGGGGGTGAAGAGAGGAGGTGGAGCGAGGAGGTGAAGAGAGGAGAGGGTGAAGAGAGGAGGTGAAGAGAGGAGGTGAAGAGAGGAGAGGGTGAAGAGAGGAGAGGATGAAGAGAGGAGGTGAAGTGAAGAGAGGAGGTGAAGAGAGGAGATGAAGAGAGGAGAGTGAAGAGAAGAGGTGAAGCGAGGAGGGGTGAAGAGAGTAGAGGGTGAAGAGAGGAGGTGGAGAGAGGATGTGAAGAGAGGAGAGTGTGAAGAGAGGAGGTGAAGAGAGGAGAGGTTGAAGAGAGGAGAGGGTAAAGAGAGGAGGGGGTGAAGAGAGGAGGGGTGAAGAGACGAGAGGGGGGTAACAAAGTCTAGGATTTGGCTCCTTCTCCCAACTCCCTACTCTCTTCTCACTACTCCCTACTCCCTACTCCCTTCTCCCTACTCCCTACTCCCTTCTCACTACTCCCTTCTCCCTACTCCCTTCACCATACTCCCTTCTCCCTACTCCCTACTCCCTTCTCACTACTCCCTTCTCCCTACTCCCTTCACCATACTCCCTTCTCCCTACTCCCTTCACCATACTCCCTTCTCCCTACTCCCTACTCCCTTCTCCCTACTCCCTTCACCATACTCCCTTCTCCCTACTCCCTACTCCCTTCTCCCTACTCCCTTCACCATACTCCCTTCTCCCTACTCCCTTCTCACTACTCCCTTCTCCCTACTCCCTTCTCCCTACTCCCTTCACCATACTCCCTTCTCCCTACTCCCTTCACCATACTCCCTTCTCCCTACTCCCTACTCCCTTCTCACTACTCCCTACTCCCTTCACCATACTCCCTTCTCCCTACTCCCTTCACCATACTCCCTTCTCCCTACTCCCTACTCCCTTCTCACTACTCCCTTCTCACTACTCCCTACTCCCTGCTCCCTACTCCCTTCACCATACTCCCTTCTCCCTACTCCCTTCACCATACTCCCTTCTCCCTACTCCCTACTCCCTTCTCACTACTCCCTTCTCCCTACTCCCTTCACCATACTCCCTTCTCCCTACTCCCTTCTCCCTACTCCCTTCACCATACTCCCTTCTCACTACTCCCTACTCCCTTCTCCCTACTCCCTACTCCCTTCTCCCTTCTCCCTTCTCCCTACTCCCTTCACCATACTCCCTTCTCACTACTCCCTACTCCCTTCTCCCTACTCCCTTCACCATACTCCCTTCTCACTACTCCCTTCACCATACTCCCTTCGCCCTACTCCCTTCTCCCTTCACCATACTCCCTTCACCATACTCCCTTCTCCCTACTCCCTACTCCCTTCACCATACTCCCTTCTCCCTACTCCCTTCTCCCTACTCCCTTCACCATACTCCCTTCACCATACTCCCTTCTCCCTACTCCCTACTCCCTTCTCCCTACTCCCTTCACCATACTCCCTTCTCCCTACTCCCTTCTCCCTACTCCCTTCTCCCTATTCCCTTCTCCCTACTCCCCACTCTCTACTCCCTACTCCCTTCTCACTACTCCCTACTCCCTTCTCACTACTCCCTTCTCCCTACTCCCTTCACCATACTCCCTTCTCCCTACTCCATTCTCCCTACTCCCTTCTCCCTATTCCCTTCTCCATACTCCCTTCACCATACTCCCTTCTCCCTACTCCCTACTCCCTTCTCCCTACTCCCTTCTCCCTATTCCCTTCTCCCTACTCCCCACTCTCTACTCCCTACTCCCTTCTCACTACTCCCTTCTCCCTACTCCCTTCACCATACTCCCTTCTCCCTACTCCCTTCTCCCTATTCCCTTCTCCCTATTCCCTTCTCCCTACTCCCCACTCTCTACTCCCTTCTCCCTACTCCCTTCTCCCTACTCCCTTCTCATTCTCCCTGACCTTTATCCCCCCCCCCCCTCCTCCCATCTCATCAAAAACACTTCTCCATAAAGAGGTCCTACTCTACCTGACTTCCAGTTGTTTTGGATGTGAAGGTCATTCTGTTTCGTTTTTGTTGTTGTTAATCTTTGATGCTAATACCGGTAGAGGGGAGAGAGGGGGTGTTCATGTGTTAGGGAGGGAAGGGTTTTGTATGATGTGCTTCTGTTTAGCCTGCTGTTTTGTGTAGGTGGAAGGAAGAACGGGGCATTATCTGTGTCAGATTTTTCTGATCATTGTTAAATTGTAAAAAAAGACAAATAAATACCCAATGCCTGCTACCTGCTTGGTATTCTACTGACTTCAGTGTCCCAGGTTATCTACATTCTACTGACTTCAGTGTCCCAGGTTCTCTACATTCTACTGACTTCAGTGTCCCAGGTTCTCTACATTCTACTGACTTCAGTGTCCCAGGTTCTCTACATTCTACTGACTTCAGTGTCCCAGGTTCTCTACATTCTACTGACTTCAGTGTCCCAGGTTCTCTACATTCTACTGACTTCAGTGTCCCAGGTTCTCTACATTCTACTGACTTCAGTGTCCCAGGTTCTCTACATTCTACTGACTTCAGTGTCCCAGGTTCTCTACATTCTACTGACTTCAGTGTCCCAGGTTCTCTACATTCTACTGACTTCAGTGTCCCAGGTTCTCTACATTCTACTGACTTCAGTGTCCCAGGTTCTCTACATTCTACTGACTTCAGTGTCCCAGGTTCTCTACATTCTACTGACTTCAGTGTCCCAGGTTCTCTACATTCTACTGACTTCAGTGTCCCAGGTTCTCTACATTCTACTGACTTCAGTGTCCCAGGTTCTCTACATTCTACTGACTTCAGTGTCCCAGGTTCTCTACATTCTACTGACTTCAGTGTCCCAGGTTCTCTACATTCTACTGACTTCAGTGTCCCAGGTTCTCTACATTCTACTGACTTCAGTGTCCCAGGTTCTCTACATTCTACTGACTTCAGTGTCCCAGGTTCTCTACATTCTACTGACTTCAGTGTCCCAGGTTCTCTACATTCTACTGACTTCAGTGTCCCAGGTTCTCTACATTCTACTGACTTCAGTGTCCCAGGTTCTCTACATTCTACTGACTTCAGTGTCCTAGGTTCTCTACATTCTACTGACTTCAGTGTCCCAGGTTCTCTACATTCTACTGACTTCAGTGTCCCAGGTTCTCTACATTCTACTGACTTCAGTGTCCCAGGTTCTCTACATTCTACTGACTTCAGTGTCCCAGGTTCTCTACATTCTACTGACTTCAGTGTCCCAGGTTCTCTACATTCTACTGACTAAAGTGTCCCAGGTTCTCTACATTCTACTGACTTCAGTGTCCCAGGTTCTCTACATTCTACTGACTTCAGTGTCCCAGGTTCTCTACATTCTACTGACTTCAGTGTCCCAGGTTCTCTACATTCTACTGACTTCAGTGTCCCAGGTTCTCTACATTCTACTGACTTCAGTGTCCCAGGTTCTCTACATTCTACTGACTTCAGTGTTCCAGGTTCTCTACATTCTACTGACTTCAGTGTCCCAGGTTCTCTACATTCTACCGACTTCAGTGTCCCAGGTTCTCTACATTCTACTGACTTCAGTGTCCCAGGTTCTCTACATTCTACTGACTTCAGTGTCCCAGGTTCTCTACATTCTACTGACTTCAGTGTCCCAGGTTCTCTACATTCTACTGACTTCAGTGTCCCAGGTTCTCTACATTCTACTGACTTCAGTGTCCCAGGTTCTCTACATTCTACTGACTTCAGTGTCCCAGGTTCTCTACATTCTACTGACTTCAGTGTCCCAGGTTCTCTACATTCTACTGACTTCAGTGTCCCAGGTTCTCTACATTCTACTGACTTCAGTGTTCCAGGTTCTCTACATTCTACTGACTTCAGTGTCCCAGGTTCTCTACATTCTACCGACTTCAGTGTCCCAGGTTCTCTACATTCTACTGACTTCAGTGTCCCAGGTTCTCTACATTCTACTGACTTCAGTGTCCCAGGTTCTCTACATTCTACTGACTTCAGTGTCCCAGGTTCTCTACATTCTACCGACTTCAGTGTCCCAGGTTCTCTACATTCTACTGACTTCAGTGTCCCAGGTTCTCTACATGCTTGCTACCTGCCTGGTATTCTACTGACATCAGTGTAATTGTGTGTGTGTGTGTGTGTGTGTGTTGGATGGATGGATGGATGGATGGATGACGCCTGTATTCATTGCCTAGTAGGCTGTAATTGACTTGTTGACTTGTTGAGCATGTATCTCGTATTGACTTGCAATGCTTTGCTTGGGCCCGGGCTTCCCTGTAGATTGTGATTATATCTATATTTTTGTTTCTCACCCTCTCTCCTCTCCTCCCCCTCTCCTCCCCCTCCCCTCCCCCTCTCAGCTGGAGATGGACAGAGTGTCCAGATGGACTCCATTAAGTCAGGCTTCGTGGGCTCCCAGGTGGAGCTGCGGTGTATCTTCGTTAATTCCAACCCTCCAGTCAAGATCTCTCAGGTGACGTGGCAGAAGTTCCTGAACGGCACCAAACAGAACGTGGCCATCGCCAACCCGTCGCTGGGGGTGTCCGTGCTCCCGCCCTTCAAGGAGAGGGTGACCTTCAAGCAGGCTGCGGTCCGCCACCGCACCCCGTCTCTGGAGGATACCACCATCATGTTCTCCAACCTGAGGCTGTCTGATGAGGCCGCATACATCTGCGAGTACACCACCTTCCCTGCTGGGAACCGAGAGAACATGGTCAACCTCACCGTGTTTGGTAAGGACTAGTTAAAATGATATAAACCTCACTGTGTTTGGTAAGGACTAGTTGACACAACATAAACCTCACCGTGTTTGGTAAGGACTAGTTAAAACAACATAAACCTCACCGTGTTTGGTAAGGACTAGTTAACACAACATAAACCTCATTGTCTTTGGTAAGGACTAGTTAACACAATATAAACCTCACCGTGTTTGGTAAGGACTAGTTGACACAACATAAACCTCATTGTCTTTGGTAAGGACTAGTTAACACAATATAAACCTCACCGTGTTTGGTAAGGACTAGTTAACACAACATAAACCTCATTGTCTTTGGTAAGGACTAGTTGACACAACATAAACCTCACCGTGTTTGGTAAGGACTAGTTAACACAATATAAACCTCACTGTGTTTGGTAAGGACTAGTTGACACAACATAAACCTCACCGTGTTTGGTAAGGACTAGTTGACACAACATAAACCTCGCCGTGTTTGGTAAGGACTAGTTGACACAATATAAACCTCACCGTGTTTGGTAAGGACTAGATAACACAATATAAACCTCACCGTGTTTGGTAAGGACTAGTTGACACAATATAAACCTCACTGTGTTTGGTAAGGACTAGTTGACACAACATAAACCTCACTGTGTTTGGTAAGGACTAGTTGACACAATATAAACCTCACCATGTTTGGTAAGGACTAGTTAAAACAACATAAACCTCACCGTGTTTGGTAAGGACTAGTTAACACAACATAAACCTCACCGTGTTTGGTAAGAACTAGTTAACACAATATAAACCTCACCATGTTTGGTAAGGACTAGTTAAAACAACATAAACCTCACCGTGTTTGGTAAGGACTAGTTGACACAATATAAACCTCACCGTGTTTGGTAAGGACTAGTTAACACAACATAAACCTCACCGTGTTTGGTAAGGACTAGTTAAAACAACATAAACCTCACCGTGTTTGGTAAGTACTAGTTAACACAACATAAACCTCACCGTGTTTGGTAAGGACTAGTTAACACAACATAAACCTCACCGTGTTTGGTAAGGACTAGTTAACACAACATAAACCTCACCGTGTTTGGTAAGGACTAGTTAACACAACATAAACCTCACCGTGTTTGGTAAGGACTAGTTAACACAACATAAACCTCATTGTCTTTGGTAAGGACTAGTTAACACAACATAAACCTCACCGTGTTTGGTAAGGACTAGTTAAAACAACATAAACATCACCGTGTTTGGTAAGGACTAGTTGACACAACATAAACCTCACCGTGTTTGGTAAGGACTAGTTAAAACAACATAAACCTCACCGTGTTTGGTAAGGACTAGTTAACACAATATAAACCTCACTGTGTTTGGTAAGGACTAGTTAAAACAACATAAACCTCACCGTGTTTGGTAAGGACTAGTTGACACAACATAAACCTCACCGTGTTTGGTAAGGACTAGTTGACACAATATAAACCTCACCGTGTTTGGTAAGGACTAGTTGACACAACATAAACCTCACCGTGTTTGGTAAGGACTAGTTGACACAACATAAACCTCACCGTGTTTGGTAAGGACTAGTTAAAACAACATAAACCTCACCGTGTTTGGTAAGGACTAGTTAACACAATATAAACCTCACTGTGTTTGGTAAGGACTAGTTAACACAACATAAACCTCACCGTGTTTGGTAAGGACTAGTTGACACAACATAAACCTCACCGTGTTTGGTAAGGACTAGTTGACACAATATAAACCTCACCGTGTTTGGTAAGGACTAGTTGACACAATATAAACCTCACTGTGTTTGGTAAGGACTTGCTAGTCACAACACAGTATGACTGGACATTCTAGTCATAAGTAAATGTTACAGTAATGTGAGATAATGGCTGTAATTTGAAAAGAGAGATGGTAAGGAAGCACATTACTGAAAAAAGAAAGACCCTTCAACTGGGTATAGTGTCGTGTGCATTCATAAGGTCACTCAGGGCTCTAACCTTGGGAAACATGTCAGGCCACTCAGCCAGCCTGTGTTTCTGTGAAGGTGTTGGAGATGTGATATATTCTATTCATATAGATTACCCCAGAAGGAACACTCAGACAAAAAGCACACAGACATATTGCTTTCATGCAACTGGAGAATGTAGAAATAAATAAATATACAAGCAGCTGAAAGAGAAATCAATAAACCCATTTAGTATGCATGTTTCTGCCCCGGAGGACTTTCTGACTATGGAGTTATCCCATTGTTTGGGACAGAGTGAGAAGCAGTGAGAGAGAGAGCGACAGACTCTACAGAGAGAGAGACTCTACATAGAGAGAGAGAGAGAGACTACAGACAGAGAGAGAGAGAGAGACTACAGAGAGAGAGACTACAGAGGGATAGAGACTACAGAGAGAGAGAGAGAGAGAGAGATAGAGACTCTACAGAGAGAGAGAGGGAGAAAGACTACAAGGAGAGAGACTACAGAGAGAGAGAGAGACTACAGAGAGATAGAGAGAGACTACAGACAGAGAGAGAGAGAGACTACATAGAGAGACTACAGAGGGAGAGACTACAGAGAGAGCAACTACAGAGAGAGAGAGAGACTCTACAGAGAGAGACTACGGACATAGAGAGAGAGAGACTACAGAGGGAGAGAGACTACAGAGAGAGAGACTACAGAGAGAGAGAGAGACTCTACAGAGAGAGACAGACTCTACAGAGAGAGAGAGAGAGAGACTCTACAGAGAGAGAGAGAGAGAGACTCTACTGAGAGAGAGAGAGACAGCCTCTACAGACAGAGAGAGAGACTCTACAGACAGAGAGAGAGAGAGAGAGAGAGAGAGAGACAGACAATACAGAGAGAGAGAAAGAGAGAGAGAGAGACAGACTCTACAGAGAGAGAGAGAGAGCGAGAGAGACTCTACAGAGAGAGAGAGAGAGAGAGACTCTACAGTCCCTGTAGCTCCATCAGCCTTGTCTTAAGTAGTGACCAGTCCCTGTAGCTCCATCAGCCTTGTCTTAAGTAGTGACCAGTCCCTGTAGTTCCATCAGCCTTGTCTTAAGTAGTGACCAGTCCCTGTAGCTCCATCAGCCTTGTCTTAAGTAGTGACCAGTCCCTGTAGCTCCATCAGCCTTGTCTTAAGTAGTGACCAGTCCCTGTAGCTCCATCAGCCTTGTCTTAAGTAGTGACCAGTCCCTGTAGCTCCATCAGCCTTGTCTTAAGTAGTGACCAGTCCCTGTAGCTCCATCAGCCTTGTCATCTCCAAGCCCCCATCTTGTCTGTTTACAAAATGTAAACATATTCCCTATATATAGTATAATATAGTGCCCTACTTTTGACAAGGGACCACAGGGCCCTCGTTGGGTTGTGTTGGGTGCCTGAGGAGAGTGTGTGTGCTGTGTGTTTTATCAGCTGACAGTCAGTGAATGCCAGGAAACCTACGTGACAATAACCGACTGACAGTGTTCAAAGAGGCCCCTTCATATCATAGCTATCTGCAGCTCTGCACAACGCTGCCATTCATATCATAACTATCTATTCATATCTGATCTAGACCTGCAGTTTGATTGAGCAGTCTCTCTTGTTTACCTGAACCTCCTTTTTGATGTAACAACAGTAAATTGCTAATTGGCAGCCCTCAAAGGATTTCAATTGGAACACTTTGTGCCTTTGGAAATGCAAGAGACTTCTGCATCTGTTGAAGATTCCTGATAACTGGGTTTGACTTTGAGCACGTCAGGGACAGAGGAAAACCGGTTCCTTTCAGCTCGTCAGGGACAGAGGAAAACCGGTTCCTTTCAGCTCGTCAGGGACAGAGGAAAACCGGTTCCTTTCAGCACATCAGGGACAGAGGAAAACCGGTTCCTTTCAGCACATCAGGGACAGAGGAAAACCGGTTCCTTTCAGCACATCAGGGACAGAGGAAAACCGGTTCCTTTCAGCACATCAGGGACAGAGGAAAACCGGTTCCTTTCAGCACATCAGGGACAGAGGAAAACCGGTTCCTTTCAGCACATCAGGGACAGAGGAAAACCGGTTCCTTTCAGCACATCAGGGACAGAGGAAAACCGGTTCCTTTCAGCACGTCAGGGACAGAGAAAAACCGGTTCCTTTCAGCTCGTCAGTGACAGAGGAAACCCGGTTCCTTTCAGCACATCAGGGACAGAGGAAAACCGGTTCCTTTCAGCACGTCAGGGACAGAGGAAAACCAGTTCCTTTCAGCTCGTCAGGGACAGAGGAAAACCGGTTCCTTTCAGCTCGTCAGGGACAGAGGAAAACCGGTTCCTTTCAGCTCGTCAGTGACAGAGGAAAACCGGTTCCTTTCAGCACATCAGAGACAGAGGAAAACCGGTTCCTTTCAGCACATCAGGGACAGAGGAAAACCGGTTCCTTTCAGCACATCAGGGACAGAGGAAAACCGGTTCCTTTCAGCTCGTCAGGGACAGAGGAAAACCGGTTCCTTTCAGCACGTCAGGGACAGAGGAAAACCGGTTCCTTTCAGCTCGTCAGGGACAGAGGAAAACCGGTTCCTTTCAGCTCGTCAGGGACAGAGGAAAACCGGTTCCTTTCAGCACATCAGGGACAGAGGAAAAACGGTTCCTTTCTTGATTCAAATCACCACAAGACCTTTCCTCCCTCCACCTCAGATTCATTAACTTCAAATATAAATGTATCAGTCAATCTGAAGATTTACGTTGAAGTGAAGTAGAAATAATTAAATAGAGAGATATCAGTCAATCTGAAGATTAACGTAGAAGTGAAGTAGAAATAATTAAATAGTGAGATATCAGTCAATCTGAAGATTAACGTAGAAGTGAAGTAGAAATAATTAAATAGTGAGATATCAGTCAATCTGAAGATTAACGTTGAAGTGAAGTAGAAGTAATTAAATAGTGAGATATCAGTCAATCTGAAGATTAACGTTGAAGTGAAGTAGAAATAATTAAATAGAGAGATATCAGTCAATCTGAAGATTAACGTTGAAGTGAAGTAGAAATAATTAAATAGAGAGATATCAGTCAATCTGAAGATTAACGTTGAAGTGAAGTAGAAATAATTAAATAGAGAGATATCAGTCAATCTGAAGATTAATGTTGAAGTGAAGTAGAAGTAATTAAATAGAGAGATATCAGTCAATCTGAAGATTAACGTTGAAGTGAAGTAGAAATAATTAAATAGTGAGATATCAGTCAATCTGAAGATTAACGTTGAAGTGAAGTAGAAATAATTAAATAGAGAGATATCAGTCAATCTGAAGATTAACGTAGAAGTGAAGTAGAAGTAATTAAATAGAGAGATATCAGTCAATCTGAAGATTAACATTGAAGTGAAGTAGAAATAATTAAATAGTGAGATATCAGTCAATCTGAAGATTAACGTTGAATTGAAATATAAATCCTTAAACACCTAAAAGGGAATTATCTTGAAAGAAAAATACACACAAACCACTTACTTCACAGTTAAATGTATAATGTTTTAATGAAAGGCATTGGCATTGAGATGTTGATAATCCATTTATTCTCTCTCTTCCTTCCAGCGCGACCTCTGACCCGAATGACCTTGACCACGCCTACCATCGTGGCCCGCCCCCAGAAGCGTAAGATGACTGTGGCAACATGCCTCTCGGCCAATGGGAAGCCTCAGAGCGTGATCAAGTGGGACACGAGGCTGAAGGGTGAGGCCACGTTCCAGGAGACGCAGAACAGCAACGGCACGGTGACCGTCCGCAGTAACTATGTGGTCGTGCCAAGCAGAGAGACACACAAACAGAAACTCACCTGCATCGTAACCTACCGCAACGAGAGGATTACCGACAGTGTCGTGCTCAACGTGCAGTGTGAGTTAGCGCCGTTATTTTCATGTCAATCATTCAATTTTTTGGGACATGTCGTCCCATTGAGGTTGGAATACCTGTTTATTTAACCATGTAGTCCCATTGAGGTTAGAATACCTCTATATTTAACCATGTAGTCCCATTGAGGTTAGAATACCTGTTTATTTAACCATGTAGTCCCAATGAGGTTAGAATACCTCTATATTTAACCATGTAGTCCCATTGAGGTTAGAATACCTGTTTATTTAACCATGTAGTCCCAATGAGGTTAGAATACCTCTATATTTAACCATGTAGTCCCAATGAGGTTAGAATACCTGTTTATTTACCATGTAGTCCCAATGAGGTTAGAATACCTGTTTATTTACCATGTAGTCCCAATGAGGTTAGAATACCTGTTTATTTACCATGTAGTCCCAATGAGGTTAGAATACCTCTATATTTAACCATGTAGTCCCAATGAGGTTAGAATACCTGTTTATTTACCATGTAGTCCCAATGAGGTTAGAATACCTCTATATATACCATGTAGTTCTGTCTGTTCTGCTCTGTTCTGTCTATTCTACTCTGTTCTGTCTGTTCTGCTCTATTCTGCTCTGTTCTGTCTATTCTGTTCTGTTCTGCTCTTCTCTGTTCTGCTCTGTTCTGTCTATTCTGTTCTGTCTATTCTGCTCTGTTCTGTCTATTCTATTCTGCTCTATTCTACTCTGTTCTGTCTGTTCTGCTCTATTTTGTTCTGTTCTGCTCTGTTCTATTGTGTTCTGCTCTGTTCTGTTCTGCTCTGTTCTATTCTGTTCTGCTCTGTTCTGTTCTGCTCTGTTCTATTCTGTTCTGCTCTGTTCTGTTCTGCTCTATTGTGTTCTGCTCTGTTCTGTTCTGTTCTGCTCTATTTTGTTCTGTTCTGCTCTGTTCTATTGTGTTCTGCTCTGTTCTGTTCTGCTCTATTGTGTTCTGCTCTGTTCTGTTCTGCTCTATTCTGTTCTGCTCTGTTCTGCTCTGTTCTATTGTGTTCTGTTCTGTTCTGCTCTGTTCTGCTCTGTTCTGCTCTGTTCTATTCTGTTCTGCTCTATTCTGTTCTGCTATATTATATTCTGTTCTGCTCTGTTCTGTTCTGCTCTGCTCTATTCTGCTCTGTTCTGTCTATTCTGCTCTATTCTACTGTATTCTGCTCTGCTCTGTTCTGGTCTGCTCTATTCTGCTCTGTTCTGTCTATTCTGCTCTATTCTACTCTATTCTGCTCTGTTCTGTCTATTCTGCTCTATTCTACTCTATTCTGCTCTGTTCTGCTCTATTCTGCTCTGCTCTATAATGCTCTGTTCTGCTCTTCTCTGTTCTGCTCTGTTCTGCTCTATTCTGCTCTGCTCTGATCTGCTCTATTCTGTTCTGTTCTGTTCTGTTCTTCTCTATTCTGTTCTCTTCTGTTCTGCTCTGTAATGCTCTGTTCTGGTTTGCATGTGGTATACTAGCATAGTGATGTAGAACATCATTTACCGTTGTCCTGTCATAACACAGTCAGTGTTTTCCGTTAGCCCCGACCGTCGGCTAATCATCCGGCTACCTTCTCATTTTCAGCTGGCTACTTTTTCCACATCCTATTAGCCAGGCAACTTTTTATTTAAAAGTTTCAATCCACTAGTCCGTCGAGCCCTCTCCCGCTAGAATGAACAATATGCATCTTCTAGCATTCTATTCTTAGGATAGGTGCCTGTCAGTCACAAAGCCAGCGATTACAGGGAAACGCAGTCTGTCCCTCCTCCCTGTACAATTTGTGTACGATGTGGTTGGTTGCAGTCAAATGTCTTTACAAGGAGGACGAAGAAAGAATGTGATGCTCGTGAATTTGCACGTCCCACGTAATATAGGTGGTAACGATGAGTCAATCCACGACTTAGCCAAATGATTGTTTTCTGGCATTGTCCTTCATTTTGTGTAGCCGTTAGCGATGATGCTAATAAAAAAACATCTTCTGACAGATGGATTTCCCAAAAACCTTCTCTGTTAAATGTTAACTACAAAGTAGCTGATATAATGATTATTTTCATAAATCCAGTGGGTATTTGTTTTGCAAACTCTACTATTGCTTAAACACTGCTAAACAACAGCCTCTTGTTAGGTGTTCATTAAAGTGCAGCTTCACCCAAAAATATAAATTGATCAGATTTTTCAAAAGTGGTTCTCAGGATGTGGTTCTCAGGATGTGGTTCTCAGGATGTGGTTCTCATGATGTGGTTCTCAGGATGTGGTTCTCAGGATGTGATTTAAGCATTTTTGTGGACTTACAATGTTGTTGTTTTTCTATTAAAAAGTGTGATTTTGAGAGTGACACCTAAATACAATTGGAAAAACGTAAACCTAGAAAAACAACAAGGAGAAAACAAAATGTGGGAAAGAACAAAATGGAATCAGGCAAAAAATAAAACAGATTTTGTATGGCCTACCTAATAATGTTTTTGAATTCATATAGAGGGTGGTGATCTCTAGGGGTGGTGTGGTGACCTCTAGAGAGTGGTGTGGTGATCTCTAGAGGGTAGTGTGGTGATCTCTAGAGGGTGGTGATCTCTAGAGAGTGGTGTGGTGATCTCTAGAGAGTGGTGTGGTGATCTCTAGAGGGTGGTGTGGTGATCTCTAGAGAGTGGTGTGGTGATCTCTAGAGGGTGGTGTGGTGATCTCTAGAGGGTGGTGTGGTGATCTCTAGAGGGTGGTGTGGTGACCTAGAGGGTGGTGTGGTGATCTCTAGAGGGTGGTGTGGTGATCTCTAGAGGGTGGTGTGGTGATCTCTAGAGGGTGGTGTGGTGATCTCTAGAGGGTGGTGTGGTGATCTCTAGAGGGTGATGTGGTGATCTCTAGAGGGTGGTTTGGTGATCTCTAGAGGGTGGTGTGGTGATCTCTAGAGAGTGGTGTGGTGATCTCTAGAGGGTAGTGTGGTGACCTCTAGAGGGTGGTGTGGTAATCTCTAGAGGGTGGTGTGGTGATCTCTAGAGGGTGATGTGGTGATCTCTAGAGAGTGGTGTGGTGATCTCTAGAGGGTGGTGTGGTGATATCTAGAGGGTGGTGAGGTGATCTCTAGAGGGTGGTTTGGTGATCTCTAGATGGTGGTGTGGTGACCTCTAGAGGGTGGTGTGGTGATCTCTAGAGGGTGGTGTGGTGACCTCCAGAGGGTGGTGTGGTGATCTCTAGAGGGTGGTGTGGTGATCTCTAGAGGGTGGTGTGGTGATCTCTAGAGGGTGGTGTGGTGACCCTAGAGGGTGGTGTAGTGTGATGATCTCTAGAGGGTTGAGTACTGGGACAGTCACAGTGAATGGCGTGAATAGAAGACATAAGGACTTTTCACAGTACTGAGCCAAACAGAGCTGACTCTAACGAAGTTGAACTGTTTTGGCATGGTTACATAGTCTCTTGAACCATTTAGGAGAAGGACTGTGACAAAATACTGTGGGCTAGCACAGTAACATTCAGGTCGACCCTATATGGCCAATCTGACAAGACTGTACTGACACCATCTCTCTCCCCCTGACAGATGAACCGGAGGTGAAGATCGAGGGTTTTGATGGTAACTGGTACCTGAACCGTCAGGACGTCAGCCTCACCTGCAACACTGACGCTAACCCCCCTGTCACCGTCTACCAGTGGAAACTGTAAGTCTAAAACTCCACACAGGGATGAAGCTTCTTTTTACTGTCTATGTTCATGTTCAAGTTGTCTGTTTGAAAGCGGTAGAAGAAGAAGTATCTTCTCCACAATTAACAGCACGGAGGCTCAAACAGAAGGAGAAGAGGATTCATATTGTCTTAGGGTGTGTCCAAAATATCCCCTGTGCTCAATCCCCTGCTCTGGTCAACACTATTCAGGGAATAGCTAATATTTGCCAGCATCATACCACCCTGCATACCACCCTGTGTCCACTGCTGGCTTGCTTCTGAAGATGAGCAGGGTTGGTCCTGGTCAGTCCCTGGATGGGAGACCAGATGCTGCTGGAAGTGGTGTTGGAGGGCCAGTAGGAGGCACACTTTCCTCTGGTCTAAAAAGAATACCCCAGGGCAGTGATTGGGGACATTGCCCTGTGTAAAGTGCTGTCTTTCAGATGTAATGTTAAATGGGTGTCCTGACTCTCTGTGGTCAGTAAAGATCCCATGGCACTTATTGTTGAGGTGTTAACACTGGTGTTTTTTTTAAAATCCCGATATGACATTCATACCATCATGGCCACCTAATCATCCCCATCTTAAAATTGGCTCATTCATCTCCTCTCCCCTGTAACTATTCCCCAGGTAGTTGCTGTAAATGAGAATATGTTCTTAGTCAACTGACCTGGTTAATTAAATTAACTATTTGTGCCTCGGTTCAATCAATCAATCAATCAATCAATCAATCAAATGTATTTATAAAGCCCTTCTTACAACACTGCTCTGTTCAACTCTGTCATAACATCAAGTGGATGTGTAGCTAACACACATTCTCCAGAACCCTGTTAAATACTCAATTCAATTTACTGCTGCAATGGAGCTGCCACAAAGTTGGGAATTTATGATAAATACTTGTGTTATTATGGTCTGGTAACCTTTTTTATTCCACGTTTCCAATCTGGGTTTCAAAAGCAGAAAGCCATGCTGGAAATCTATCAACATAACTCTACCTCCTCTTTCTCTGTGTTCATCAACCTTTCATTCATGTGTTTCAGTTGCTTTACACACCACTGTATTGATGATGGTAAGGTGTGAGATGGAAGCCTAGGCAAAATCTATCTATCTTCAGTATCTACACTATCTATACTATCTACAGTGGCTTGCGAAGGTATTCACTCCCCTTGGCATTTTTCCTATTTTGTTGCCCTACAACCTGGAATTAAAATTGATTTTTTGGGGGGGTTTGTATCATTTGATTTACACAACATAGCTCCCACTTTGAAAATGCAACATATTTTTTATTGTGAAACAAACAAGAAATAAGAAAAAAACAGAACACTTGAGCGTGCTAACTATTCACCCCCCAAAGTCAATACTTTGTAGAGACACCTTTTGCAGCAATTACAGCTGCAAGTCTCTTGGGGTATGTCTCTATAAGCTTGGCACATCTAGCCACTGGGATCTTTGCCCATTCTTCAAGGCAAAACTGCTCCAGCTCCTTCAAGTTGGATGAGTCCCGCTGGTGTACAGCAATCTTTAAGTCATACCACAGATTCTCAATTGGATTGGGTTCTGGGCTTTGACTAGGCCATTCCAAGACATTTAAAGGTTTCCTCTTAAACCACTTGAGTGTTGCTTTAACAGTATGCTTAGGGTCATTGTCCTGCTGGAAGGTGAACCTCCGTCCCAGTCTCAAATCTCTGGAAGACAAACTGGTTTCCCTCAAGAATGTCCCTGTATTTAGCACCGTCCATCATTCCTTCAATTCTGACCAGTTTTCCAGTCCCTGCCGATGAAAAACATCCCAACAGTGTGACTCTGCCACCACCATGCTTCACTGTGGGGATGGAGTTCTCTGGGTTATAAGAGGTGTTGGGTTTGCCCCAGACATAGAATTTAACTTTATAGACAAAAAGCTCAATTTAGGTCTTGTCTGACCAGAGTACCTTCTTCCATGTGTTTGGGGAGTCTTCACATGCCTTTTGGCAAACACCAAACATGCTTGCTTATTTAGTTCTGGCCACTCTTCCCTAAACATGTTTGCTCTTCCCCAAACATGTTAGCTTATTTATTTCTGGCCACTCTTCCCTAAAGCCCAACTCTGTTGAGTGTACGGTTTAAAGTGGTCCTATGGACAGACACTCCAATCTCTGCTGTGGAGCTTTGCAGCTCCTTCAGGGTTAACTTTGGTCTCTTTGTTGCCTCTCTGATTAATTCCCAACTTTCCTGGTCTGTGAGTTTTGGTGGGCGGCCCTCTCTTGGCAGGTTTGTTGTGGTGTCATATTCTTTCCATTTTTTAATAATGGATTTAATTTGCTCCATGGGATGTTCAAAGTTTCTGATAATTTTTTATAACCCAACCCTGATCTGTACTTCTCCACAAATTTGGACCTGACCTGTTTGGAGAGCTCCTTGCTGTTCATAGTGCCGCTTGCTTGGTGGTGTTGCAGACTAGGGCCTTTCAGAACAGGTATATATATATATACTGAGATCATGTGACACTTAGATTGCACACAGGTGGACTTTATTTAACTAATTATGTGACTTCTGAAGGTGGTAATATTTTACATCAGAGCTTATTTAGGGCTTCATAGTAAAGGGGGTAAATACATATTTTTTTTGAATCTATCTACAGTGGGGGAAAAAGTGAGGCAAAAAAGTATTTAGTCAGCCACCAATTGTGCAAGTTCTCCCACTTAAAAAGATGAGAGAGGCCTGTAATTTTCATTATACGTACACTTCAACTATGACAGACAAAATGAGAAAAATTGTATGATTTTTTATGAATTGATTTGCAAATTATGGTAGAAAATAAGTATTTGGTGAATAACAAAAGTTTATCTCCATACTTTGTTATATACCCTTTGTTGGCAATGACAGAAGTCAAACGTTTTCTGTAAGTCTTCACAAGGTTTTCACACAGCAGTAAGCTTGGTCACGGAAATCAGAAAAGCAATCAAATTAACCGTTTACCTTTGATTATCTTCTGATGTTTTTACTGACGAGACTCCCAGTTAGACAGAAAATGTTCCTTTTGTTCCATAAAGATTATTTTTATACCCAAAATACCTCCGTTTGTTTGTCACGTTATGTTGAGAAATCCGCCGGAAATAGCGGTCACGGCAACGCCGAAAAAAATTACACATTATATTCACACCTTAGGGAATATGTAGAAAAAGGAATCTGGTTGCCCAAAGGGGTGCATAGGAACACAATGGTTTCAAAACATGAGTCACTTCCTGATTGGATTTTTCTTAGGCTTTCGCCTGCAATATCAGTTCTGTTATACTCACAGACAATATTTTGACAGTTTTGGAAACTTTAGAGTGTTTTCTATCCTAAGCGGTAAATTATATGCATTTTCTAGCATCTGGTCCTGAGAAATAGGTGGTTTACTTTGGGAACGTTTTTCCAAAAATAAAAATAGTGCCCCCTAGTTTCAAGAGGTTAAATGTATTTGGCTAAGGTGTATGTAAACCTTCCGACTTCAATCACAAGACATTATGAAATCCGTGTACACAAACAACAAGTGTGCAGTTAAAATTGGCAAAAACACACATTTATTTCCACAGAGCCGTGGGGTGAGACAGGGATGCAGCTTGAGCCCCACCCTCTTCATCATATACATCAATGAATTGGCGAGGGCACTAGAACAGTGTGCAGCACCCGGCCTCACCCTACTAAAATCTGAAGTCAAATGTCTACTGTTTGCTGATGATATGGTGCTTCTGTCACCAACCAAGGAGGGCCTACAACAGCACCTAGATCTTCTGCACAGATTCTGTCAGACCTGGGCCCTGACAGTAAATCTCAGTAAGACAAAAATAATTGTCTTACAAAAAATGTCCAGTTGCCAGGATAACAAATACAAATTCCATCTAAACATCAGCACCACAGGTAACTTCCACAAAGTTGTGAACTATCTGAGAGACAAGGCAAGAAGGGCATTCTATGCCATCAAAAGGAACATAACATTTGACATCCCAATTAGGATCTGGCTAAAAATACTTGAATCAGTTATAAAACCCATTGCCCTTTATGGTTGTGAGGTCTGGGGTCCACTCATCAGCCACATCTTCACAAAATGGGACAAACACCAAATTGAGACTCTGCATGCAGAATTCTGCAAAAAATATCCTCTGTGTACAACGTAGAACACCAAATAATGCAGGCAGAGCAGAATTAGGCCGATACCCGCTAATTATCAAAATCCAGAAAAGTGCCTGTTAAATTCTACAACCACCTAAAAGGAAGTGATTCCCAAACCTAACATAACAAAGCCATCACCTACAGAGAGATTAACCTGGAGAAGAGTCCCCTAAGCGAGCTGGTCCCGAGGCTCTGTTCACAACCACAAACAGACCCCACAGAGCCCCAGGACAGCAGCACAATTAGACCCAACCAAATCACGAGAAAACAAAAAGATAATTACTTGACACATTGGAAAGAATTAACAAAAAAACAGAGCAAACTAGAATGCTATTTGGCCCTAAACAGAGTACGCAGTGGCAGAATACCTGACCAGTGTGACTGACGCAAACTTAAGGAAAGCTTTGCCTATGTACAGCCTCAGTGAGCATAGCCTTGCTATTGAGAAAAGCTGCCATAGGCAGACCTGGCTCTCAAGAGAGGACAAGCTATGTGCACACTGCCCACAAAATGAGGTGGAAACTGAGCTGCACTTCCTACCCTCCTGCCAAATGTATGACCATATTAGAGACACATATTTCCCTCAGATTACACAGACCCATACACAGACCCAAACTCCCATATCTACTGATTTTGATAAACCTGATTTTGATAAACTCCCATATCTACTGGGTGAAATACCACAGTGTGCCGTCACAGCAGCAAGATTTTTGACCTGTTGCTACAAGAAAAGGTCAACCTGTGAAGAACAAACACCATTGTGAATTCAACCAATATTTATGTTTCTTTATTTTCCCTTTTGCACTTTAACTATTTGCACATCGTTACAACACTGTATAAAGACGTGATATGACATTTGAAATATATGTATTATTTTGGAACAGTTGTGAGTGTAATGTTTACTCTTCATTGTTATTGTTTTTTCACACATAGAGAGGGAGAGAGAGACTGAGAGAGAGACTGAGAGACAGAGAGAGAGAGAGACAGAGAGAGACTGAGACTGAAACTGAGAGAGAGAGAGACAGAGCGAGAGAGACAGAGAGACTGAAACTGAGAGAGAGACTGAGACAGAGAGTGAGAGGGAGACAGAGAGAGAGAGACACGGAGACTGAGAGAGAGAGAGAGAGAGAGTGACTGAGAGATGTATAGACAAGGGGGCATGCTGGGTGACAGATAGGAGGGGACATTGCTTCGGTTTAACAATACTCTAAATGTGTTGTGAAGTTTCCCCCTGGGCTGGGGCGGAACACACACGCTCTCTCTTTCTCTCACACACGCTCTCTCTCTCTCTCTCTCACACACACACACACACACACACACACACACACACACACGCACACACGCACACACACACACACACACAATCTCTCACTCACACAAACACACGATCTCTCTCACACACACACACACACACACACACACACACACACACACACACACACACACGCACACACGCACACACACACAATCTCTCACTCACACAAACACACGATCTCTCTCACACATACACATGCATGCACGCTGTCGTGGAAATTTCCTCTATTTACCAAATCATGGGAGCAAACCACACACAAGTCAGAGTTAGTTATCACAAAGTCCATTTTTAATTATATGAGCTCTATCACAACCCTGTGACTCTCAGATCAATTCAGTGTCTATCAATGAATTCTCTGAGAGCCCCCACTACATTGCAACTGAGATCCTTTAATAGCAAAGATCCACCCCCCCTAGACGACATGACAAACCACAGGTCTTAGGAACTTACACAAAGAAAAGGCTTTACTTCAGAGAGGAGTATCCCCTAGCCAGACAGAGTTGGCTATAAATTATCGTTCAGTTTGGTCACCTAATCAAAGCTCTTATTTCGTCCTTAGTACAAAATGGTACCAAGACATTACCCCCACCCTATGATATATATCAAATTGTCATTTAGATACAACCAATTCTAAATACAACCAATCCTGGACAAGCTCACGGAGAGGAGAGTGACTGGCACACAGACACAGTGGAGCAAAAGATATGTTTACACATGATGGCACCTTGACCTCTCCCCTCTCTGCGGCCCAAACAACGCACGCACACACACACACTGATTCATCAGTCTTTCCCTGCTCTACTTTCGATCCTGTAGTTTATCAACCCAGGGGTTGTAACACTGTAGTTTATCAACCCAGGTTCTGTAACACTGTAGTTTATCAACCCAGGTTATGTAACACTGTAGTTTATCAACCCAGGTGCTGTGACACTGTAGTTTATCAACCCAGGTGTTGTAACACTGTTGTGTATCAACCCAGGTGTTGTAACACTGTAGTTTATCAACCTAGGTGTTGTAACACTGTAGTGTATCAACCCAGGTGTTGTAACACTGTAGTTTATCAACCCAGGTGCTGTAACACTGTAGTTTATCAACCCAGGTGTTGTAACACTGTAGTTTATCAACCTAGGTGTTGTAACACTGTAGTTTATCAACCCAGAGGTTGTAACACTGTAGTTTATCAACCCATGTGTTGTAACACTGTAGTTTATCAACCCATGTGTTGTAACACTGTAGACTTTCAGCTTAATAACATAATATATTTTTTACATAATATCATAATATCTTAACATATAAATAACATAATAGCATAATAAAATAACATAATATAATAAAATGACATAATAACATAATATAATAACACCATTTCATAATAACATATTAGCATAATAAAATGACATAATAACATAATATAATAACAACATTTCATAATAACATAATATAATAACATAATTTCATAATAACGTAATATAATAACATAATTTCATAATAACGTAATATAATAACATAATTTCATAATGACATAATATAATAACACAATTTCATAATAACATAATATAATAACATAATATCATAATAAAATGACATAATAACATAATATAATAACACAATTTCATAATAACATATTAGCATAATAAAATGACATAATAACATAATATAATAACACAATTTCATAATAACATATTAGCATAATACAATGACATAATAACATAATATAATAACACAATTTCATAATAACATATTAGCATAATAAAATGACATAATAACATAATATAATAACATAATTTCATAATAATATAATAACATAATTTCATAATAACATATTAGCATAATAAAATGACATAATAACACAATTTCATAATAACTTATTAGCATAATAAAATGACATAATAACATAATATAATAACATAATTTCATAATAACATACTATAATAACACAATTTCATAATAACATATTAGCATAATAAAATGACATAATAACATAATATAATAACATAATTTCATAATAATATAATAACATAATTTCATAATAACATATTAGCATAATAAAATGACATAATAACATAATATAATAACACAATTTCATAATAGCATATTAGCATAATACAATGACATAATAACATAATATAATAACATAATTTCATAATAACATAATATAATAACACAATTTCATAATAGCATATTAGCATAATAAAATGACATAATAACATAATATAATAACATAATTTCATAATAACGTAATATAATAACATAATATAATAACATAATTTCATAATAACGTAATATAATAACATAATTTTATAATGACATAATAGCATAATAAAATAACAAAATATCATAATAAAATGACATAATAACATAATATAATAACACAATTTCATAATAACATATTAGCATAATAAAATGACATAATAACATAATATAATAACATAATTTCATAATAACATACTATAATAACAGAATTTCATAATAACGTAATATAATAACATAATTTCATAATAACGTAATATAATAACATAATTTCATAATAACATGTTAGCATAATAAAATGACATAATAACATAATATAATCACATAATTTCATAAAAACATTATTTAATAATACCATAATAGCATATCAACGAAATGACATAATGTTATGTGTCAGCATTGTTCAGACATTCAATTTCGCTGCTTATTTTTTAACATATCATAATGACATAATATTCCAATGACATAATATCATAATAACATTATCATAATAACATATTATCATAATAACATATTATCATAATAACACATGATCATTAACATAATATATTAATAACATATATTAATAACAAACATTAACATAATCACATAAGATATTATCATTATCATAACATAATACCATAATATCATAATGTTGTATATTAATATTATAATATTTATAACATAGGTTAATAACATAATAACATAATAACATGTGTTAATACCATATCATAATATGTATATATGTAAATAACATAATATATACAAAATATAATATCATAACATATAACAACAAACTATATATATTAATAACATAGTATCATAACAACCTACTATATAAATATACATATATGTATTAATAACATATCATAATATATTAATATACTAATACCAGTATATATTAATACCAATATAGTGATAATAATAATATATTAATAACATAATATCCTAATGACATAAAATATGAATACCATATCATAATAACAATGTTTTAATAACAATATATATATATATATATATATATATATATATATATATATATATATATATATATATATATATATACATATATATATTAATACAATACATCATAATATATTGATAACATATTATCATAATAACATTAATAACATAATATATTGATTACATAATATCATAATATATTAGACATTAGACAAAACATTGTATTATAATAACGTTATATATTAATAACATCATATGTTATTAATTTAACCTTGATTTAACCAGGTAGGCTAAGTTGTTAGCTTTGGGGATAACCAGTACAATATACCTACTGGAGCACGTGCTACGGGTGGGTGTTGCAATGGTGACCAGTGAGCTGCCTTTGGTGACAAAATGGATGCCACTGTGATAGACTGCATCCAATTTGTTGAGTTGATTGTTGGAGGCTATTTTGTAAATGACATCGCTGAAGTCAAGGATCGGCAGGATAGTCAGCTTTACAAGGGTATGTTTGGCAGCATGAGTGAAGGATGCTTTGTTGCGAAATAGGAAGCCAATTCTAGATTTAACTTTGGATTAGAGATGCTTAATGTGAGTCTGGAAGGAGAGTTTACATTCTAACCAGACACCTAGGTATTTATAGATGTCCACATATTCTAAGTCAGAACTGTCCAGAGTAGTGATGCTAGGCTGATAGGCGGGTGTGGGCAGCAGTCGGTTGAAGAGCATGTGTTTAGTGGCTGAGATGCACCCGTGACCAGCTCGGAAACCGGATTGCATAGAGGAGAAATTATGTTGGGATTTGAAATGTTCGGTGATCTGTTTGTTCACTTGGCTTTCAAAGACTTTGGAAAGGCAGGGTAGGATAGATATAGGTCTGTAACAGTTTGGGTCTAGAGTGTCTCCCACTTTGAAGAGGGAGGTGGCCACGTCCGCTTTCCAATCTTTAGGAATCTCAGGGGGTTGCGACAATGGCGACGGATAATTGTAGGAAGAGAGTGTCCAGATTGTGTAGTCCAGCTGATTTAGTAGGGATCCAGATTTTGCAGCTCTTTCAGGACATCAGCTGTAAGGATTTGATGATATTATGATACCATGTTATATGTTATATGATGATACTATGATACCATGTTATTAATATATGATGATATTATGATACCATGTTATATGTTATATGATGATACTATGATACCATGTTATTAATATATGATGTTATTATGATACCATGTTATTAATATATTATGTTTTATATTTTATATTAATAACATCATATATTACATAATATATTAATAACATGGTATCATAATAACATCATATATTAATAACATCATATAAAACATAATATATTAATAACATCATATAAAACATAATATATTAATAACATCATATAAAACATAATATATTAATAACATGGTATCATAATATCATCATATATTAATAACATGGTATCATAATAACATCATATATTAATAACATGGTATCATAATAACATCATATATTAATAACATGGTATCATAATATCATCATATATTAATAACATGGTATCATAATATCATCATATATTAATAACATGGTATCATAATATCATCATATATTAATAACATGGTATCATAATATCATCATATATTAATAACATGGTATCATAATATCATCATATATTAATAACATGGTATCATAATATCATCATATATTAATTACATGGTATCGTAATAACATGATATGAAAACACAATGTATTAATAACATCATATCATAATAACATGATATATTAATAACATCATATCATAATATGTGGATATTTCAAAGTCTGTGTATGAATGCTGAATAGGAATGCTGCAAGGCTGTCAATGAAATACAAATGAACTACAATGTATTGGCTAAGAGCCAAACCTAGCTTCCATTTGTGATATAAACATGATAGAGCATATTGAAGTGATGTAGAAAATTCACTGGAAAAATGTAAATAACACTATATCGTTCTGTAGTCCAACATTAATTAGGCAAAGGTGACCTCAGCCAGTCAGCCAGACAGTTAACCAGTTAGACAGCCAACCAGTCATCCAGCCATTCATCCAGCCAGCTAGTCAGCCTGTTAGACAGTCAGCCAGACAGTAAGACATCTAGTCAGCCAGGCAGTCAGAGAGTGAGCCAGTCAGCCAGCCAGTCAGCCAGATAGTCAGCCAGCCAGCCAGTAGGTTAGTCAGTCCCAGTAACATTGAGAGAGTCTCAACATCAGACACGCACGTCCGCACGCATGCTGTACCTGTGGATGTGTGGCCTGTACTACAGCGTGACATGATTTTGTCAAATGCAACATTGCATTGTTTTGATGCTCTGGCACTGCACAGTGGTTCAGTTTGTCTGTGTAAACTAGCCCTTCCTGAGATGAATAACAGAGCAGGGTGTTTTTACTAGAAAGAGGAGGAAGAGAAGGGGAGGAGGAGGAGAGTGCTGGGGAAGTGTCACAACCAGTCCAATAGGATCCTCTTCCTCTCATTACCCCCTCTTTCTCAACCAGTCCCATAGGATCCTAGTCCTCTCATTACCCCCTCTTTCTCAACCAGTCCAATAGGATCCTAGTCCTCTCCTTACCCCCTCTTTCTCAACCAGTCCAATCGGATCCTAGTCCTCTCCTTACCCCCTCTTTCTCAACCAGTCCAATATGATCCTAGTCCTCTCATTACCCCCTCTTTCTCAACCAGTCCAATCGGATCCTAGTCCTCTCCTTACCCCCTCTTTCTCAACCAGTCCAATAGGATCCTAGTCCTCTCATTACCCCCTCTTTCTCAACCAGTCCAATCGGATCCTAGTCCTCTCATTACCCCCTCTTTCTCAACCAGTCCAATAGGATCCTAGTCCTCTCCTTACCCCCTCTTTCTCAACCAGTCCAATCGGAACTAGTCCTCTCATTACCCCCTCTTTCTCAACCAGTCCAATCGGATCCTAGTCCTCTCATTACCCCCTCTTTCTCAACCAGTCCAATCGGATCCTAGTCCTCTCCTTACCAGATAAATATATACAGTGTTTCCTCAGGAGTCAGGTGTGTTCTATACCTGCTCAGACCTGTTCTGTACTGGGACCTCTCTCTCTTCTCATAGCTGTGTTTGAACTTGATGGATGAAGAAAGAAATGTGTCCATTAAGTGTTGTTTTGCAGTCAGTGGGTGGTTTCCAAGATATTTGAATTGCTTTTCTACACGTAGTTAAAGAGGAGGGTGTGGTTGTTATTGTGGTGGGGGGGGTATCTCATCCCTTTTATAATAGGTTTAATATAACATATCTCTCTATATGTCTCTCCTCTCTCTCTTTCTCTCTACTCTCTCTCTCTCTCTTCTCTATATCTCTACTCTCTGTCTCTCTCTCCTCTCTCTCTTTCTCTCTGTCTCTGTCTCGCTCTCTCTCTTCTCTATATCTCTCCTCTCTCTCTGTCTCTGTCTCTCTCTCCTCTCTCTCTCCTCTTTCTCTCTATCTCTCTATTATCTCTCCCTTCTCTATATCTCTCCTCTCTGTCTCTCTCTCTCTCTCTCTCTTCTCTATATCTCTCCTCTGTGTCTCTCTGTCTCTCTCTCTCTCTTCTCTATATATCTACTCTGTCTCTCTGTCTCTCTCTCTCTCTCTCTTATCTATATCTCTACTCTCTCGTTCCTCTCTCTCTACCTCTCTCTCTATACTCTCTTTGTCTCTGTCTCTCTCTCTACCTCTCTCTCTATACTCTCTTTGTCTCTGTCTCTCTCTACCTCTCTGTGTATCTGTCTCTCTCTCTATACTCTCTTTGTCTCTGTCTCTCTCTCCCTCTCTCTCTGTCTCTCTCTCTGTCTCTGTCTCTGTCTCTGTGTATCTGTCTCTCCTCTCTATCTCTCTTATCTCTCCCCCTTTCTCTTTTATCTCTCTCCCCCCTTTTTCTTCTCTCTGTCTCTCTCTGTCTCTGTCTCTGTCTTTCCTCTCTCTCTCCACTCTCCCCCCAGGTTGAATGGATCTCTTCCCAGCACCGTGGAGATTCGTAACAACTCTCTAATCTTCAAGGGGGCGGTGACCTACGAGCTAGCTGGAACATACGTGTGTGATGCCACCAATGGGATCGGGACTCGTACAGGTCTGGTCGAGGTTAACGTCACTGGTAGGTTACACACTGCTACAAGCGTCTGCTTCTTCTCTCTGCGCTGGGCTTTTCAGAATGTGTTTCTGGGCTTTTCAGAATGTGTTTCTGGGCTTTTCAGAATGTGTTTCTGGGCTTTTCAGAATGTGTTTCTGGGCTTTTCAGAATGTGTTTCTGGGCTTTTCAGAATGTTTAGTTGTTGGACTGCATGGTTAATGCTGAACTGATTCCTCTGATTGGCTTCCTGGTTAGTTGTTGGACTGCATGGTTAATGCTGAACTGATTCCTCTGATTGGCTTCCTGGTTAGTTGTTGGACTGCATGGTTAATGCTGAACTGATTCCTCTGATTGGCTTCCTGGTTAGTTGTTGGACTGCATGGTTAATGCTGAACTGATTCCTCTGGTTGGCTTCCTGGTTAGTTGTTGGACTGGTTTAGGTAGATGCCTGTGGTTTCTCCAGGGCTCTTAAACATAAGGGAAGGTATTTTGCAATCAAAGCTCTCCCTCCCTCCTTGTAGTCACTCCACACACACACACACACACACACACACACACACACACACACACACACACACACACACACACACACACACACACACACACACACACACACACACACACACACACACACACACACACACACACAGAGAGAGAGAGAGGTGCTCTAACGCACGTTGCGTTGCATGTTGACTCATGTAGTGTTTTAATCCTGTCTGCTTGGTGTGATCTAACAGCTGTAACCTTGACAGCATCCGTTCTTTCTCTTCTGCTGTGCCTTTATCTCACTCTAGTATGACTCAGGACAGAGGTGAAATAGAGGAATCAGTGATGTCTTCTGTCAGGGGATCATTAGACCATCGATAGTGGTTTCTGAGAGAGAGACACAGAGAGAGAGAGAGAGAGACACACAGAGATAGAGAGAGAGAGAGAAAGAAAGAGAGACAGAGAGAGAGAGAGACACAGAGAGAGAGAGAGACAGAGAGAGAGAGCGATAGAGACAGAGAGAGAGATAGAGACAGAGAGAGAGAGACAGAGAGAGAGAGACAGAGATGCAGAGAGAGAGAGACAGAGACACACAGAGAGAGAGAGAGAGAGAGAGATGCAGAGAGAGAGACAGAGACACAGAGAGAGAGAGAGAGAGAGACAGAGACGCAGAGAGAGACAGAGAGAGAGACACAGAGAGAGAGAGTGAGAAAGAATTAGAGAGAGAGAGAGAGAGAGACACAGATAGAATAGAGACACAGAGAGAGAGAGAGAGAAAGAGAGAGAGAGACAGAGAGAGAGAGAGAAAGAAAGAGGGACAGAGAGAGAGAGAAAGAGAGAGAGAGTGAGAAAGAATTAGAGAGAGAGAGACACAGATAGAAGAGAGACACAGATAGAAGAGAGACACACAGAGAGAGACACAGAGAGAGAGAGACAGAGAGAGAGACACAGATAGAAGAGAGACACAGATAGAAGTTAGACACAGATAGAAGAGAGACACACAGAGAGAGACACAGAGAGAGAGAGACAGAGAGAGAGACACAGATAGAAGAGAGACACACAGAGAGAGAGAGACACACACAGAGAGAGAGAGAGATACAGAGACATGAAGCTCTCTACAGGACAGGAAACCGTAGCACTCGTGTTGTAAACTGAATGACAAAACCTTAAAGGCCACCTTCCTAATATTGAGTTACAACCTCCCCCCATTTTGTCCTCAGAACAGCCTCAATTCGTAGGGGCATGGACTCTACAAGTTGTCTAAAGTGTTCCACAGAGATGCTAGCCAGTGTTGACTCCAACGCTTCCCACAGTTGTGTCAAGATGGCTGGATGTCTTTTGGGTGGTGGATCATTCTTGATACACACACAAACCGGTGTGCCTGACACCTAATAAAGACACTTAAGTATGTTGTCTTGCTCGTTCACCCTCGGATTGGCACACATACACAATCCATGTCTCGATTTTTTCAAGGATTATTTATTTATCCCGTCTCCTCTCCTTGATGTAAGCTGATTGAAATGGATTTAATTAGTGACATCAATAAGGGTGCATAGCTTTCACCTGGTCAGTCTATGGCATGGAAAGAGCAGGTGTTCCTAATGTTATGTCCACTCAGTGTATTTAAGCAATAAGGCACCCAGTTTATAATGGCAATAAGGCACCGAGTTTATAATGGCAATAAGGCACCCAGTTTATAATGGCAATAAGGCACCGAGTTTATAATGGCAATAAGCACCCAGTTTATAATGGCAATAAGGCACCCAGTTTATAATGGCAATAAGGCACCGAGTTTATAATGGCAATAAGGCACCCAGTTTATAATGGCAATAAAGCACCCAGTTTATAATGGCAATAAGGCACCCAGTTTATAATGGCAATAAGGCACCGAGTTTATAATGGCAATAAGGCACCCAGTTTATAATGGCAATAAGGCACCCAGTTTATAATGGCAATAAGGCACCCAGTTTATAATGGCAATAAGGCACCCAGTTTATAATGGCAATAAGGC
>NC_143045.1:45397500-45517500 GCF_057628025.1 Oncorhynchus mykiss | reverse complement strand
AGAGAGACAGAGATTAGAGAGAGAGAAAGAGAGAGAAAGTGAGGGGAGAACAGAGAGAGGGAGGAGAGAGGAGATAGAGAAAGACAGAGAGAGAGAGGGGAGAACAGTGTGAGAGAAGAGAGAACAGAGAGAGAGACAGAGAGAGAGTGAGGGGAGAACAGAGAGAGATGAGATAGAGAGAGAGAGGAGATAGAGAGAGACAGAGAGAGAGAGAGTGAGGGGAGAACAGAGAGAGGGAGGAGAGAGGAGATAGAGAAAGACAGAGAGAGAGAGGAGAACAGTGTGAGAGAAGAGACAACAGAGAGAGAGACAGAGAGAGAGTGAGGGGAGAACAGAGAGAGATGAGATAGAGAGAGAGAGGAGATAGAGAGAGACAGAGAGAGAGTGAGGGGAGAACAGAGAGAGGGAGGAGAGAGGAGATATAGAGAGAGAGGAGATAGAGAGAGACAGAGAGAGAGTGAGGGGAGAACAGAGAGAGGGAGGAGAGAGGAGATAGAGAAAGACAGAGAGAGAGAGGGGAGAACAGTGTGAGAGAAGAGAGAACAGAGAGAGAGACAGAGAGAGAGTGAGGGGAGAACAGAGAGAGATGAGATAGAGAGAGAGAGGAGATAGAGAGAGACAGAGAGATAGTGAGGGGAGAACAGAGAGAGGGAGGAGAGAGGAGATAGAGAGAGGAGATAGAGAGAGACAGAGAGAGAGTGTGAGGGGAGAACAGAGAGAGAGGAGATAGAGAGAGACAGAGAGAGAGAGGAGATAGAGAGAGACAGAGAGAGAGTGGGGAGAGAACAGAGAGAGAACAGAGAAAGATTAGGGAAAACAGAGAGAGAGAGGTGAGAACAGAGTAAGAGTGGAGAGAGAGAACAGAGGGAGGAGAGAGAGAGTGGCTTCGAGGGGGCTCCTATGGTAGGTACACCTATAGCTCATCTCTTGGCAGTAGTACTGTACACTACTTTATCACTGACCTCAACCCAGAGTCTCTCAGAGCGTTTACAGTCAGTCCACTGACAACCCTTTAAATATACACATACATATACACATACATATACATATACAGACATATATACATACACACACATATACACATACATACATATACACATACATATCACATACATATACATACATATACACATACACGTACATATACACATACATATACACATACATATACATATACAGACATATATACATACACACACATATACACATACATACATATACACATACATATCACATACATATACATACATATACACATACACGTACATATACACATACATATACACATACATATACACATACATATACACATACAGACATATATACATACACACACATATACACACACATACATATACACATACATATCACATACATATACATACATATACACATACATATATATACACATACACATACATATACACATAAATATACGCATACATATACACATACATATACATACATATCACATACATATACATACATATACACATACATATACACATACATATACACATACATATACACATACATATACACATACATATACACATAAATATACGCATACATATACACATACATATACACATACATATACACATACATATACAGACATATACTCATACATATACACATACATATACACATACATATACACATGCATATACACATGCATTTACACATACATATACACATAAATATACACGTACATATACACATACATATACACACACATATACACATACATATACACATAAATATACACGTACATATACACATACATATACACATACATATACACATACATATACAGACATATACTCATACATATATACATATACATACATATACACATACATATACACATACATATACACATACATATACACATACATATACAGACATAGACTCATACATATATACATACATACACACACACATACATATACACATACATATATACATACATATACAGACATATAATCATACATATATACATATACACACACATATACACATGCATTTACACATACATATACACATATAGAAATACATATACATATACACATACATATACACATACATATACACATACATATACACATACATATACACATACATATACACACACATATACACATACACATACACATACATATACACATACATATACACATACATATACACATACATATATACATACATATACAGACATATAATCATACATATATACATATACACACACATATACACATGCATTTACACATACATATACACATATAGAAATACATATACATATACACATACATATACACATACATATACACATACATATACACATACATATACACATACATATACACATACATATACACATACATATACACACACATATACACATACATATACACATACATATACACATACATATACACATACATATACACATACATATACACATACATATACACAGACATATACACATACATATACACATACATATACACATACATATACACATACATATACACATACTTATATACATATGCAGACATATACTCATACATATATACATACACACACACATATACACATGCATTTACACATACATATACACATATAGAAATACATATACACATACATATACACATACATATACACATACATATACACATACATATATACATACATATACACATGCATATACACATACATATACACATACATATACACATACATATACACATACATATACACATACATATACACAGACATATACACATACATATACACATACATATACACATACATATACACATACATATACACATACATATACACATACATATACACATACATATGCACATACATATACACATACTTATATACATATACAGACATATACACATACATATACACATACATATACACACACATATACACATGCATTTACACATGCATATACACCAACATATACACAGACATATACACATACATATATACACCAACATATACACATACATATACACATACATATACACAGACATATACACATACTTATATACATATACAGACATATACTCATACATATATACATATACACACACATATACACATGCATTTACACATGCATATACACATATAGAAATACATATACATATACACATACATATACACATACATATACACATACATATACACCAACATATACACATACATATACACATACATATACACAGACATATACACATACATATACACATACATATACACCAACATATACACATACATATACACATACATATACACATACATATACACATACATATACACCAACATATACACAGACATATACACATACATATACACATACATATACACATACATATACACAGACATATACACATACACATACATATACACATACATATACACATACATATACACATACATATACACATACATATACACATACATATACACAGACATATACACATACATATACACATACATATACACATACATATGCACATACATATACACATACTTATATACATATACAGACATATACTCATACATATACTCATACATATATGCATACGTACACACACACATATACACATTCATATACATGTACATATACACATACATATACACATACACATACATACATATACACACATATACACATACATATACACATACATATACACATAAATATACACGTACATATACACATACATATAACATACACATACATACATATATATACATATACACATACATATACACATACATATACATACATATACACATACATATACACACACATATACACATACATATACACATACATATACATATATGCATACGTACACACACACATATAAACATTCATATACATGTACATATACACATACATATACACATACACATACATACATATACAGACATATACACATACACATACATACATATACACACATATACACATACATATACACATACATATACACATAAATGTACACATACATATACACATACATATACACATACACATACATACATATATATATATACATATACACATACATATACACATACATATACACATACACATACATACATATATATACATATACACATACATATACACATACGTATACACATACATATACACATACATATACACATAAACATACATATACACGTAAATATACACATACATACATATACACATACATATACACATACATATACACATACATACATATACACATACATATACACATACATATACACGTAAATATACACATACATATACACATACATATACACATACATACATATACACATACATATACACATACATATACACATAAATATACACATACATATACACATACATATACACATACATATACACATACATATACACATACATATACACATACATATACACACACATATAGAAATACATATACATATACACATACATATACACATACATATACACATATATAAATACATATACACATACATATACATATACATATACACACACATATACACATGCATTTACACATGCATATACACCAACATATACACAGACATATACACATACATATATACACCAACATATACACATACATATACACATACATATACACAGACATATACACATACTTATATACATATACAGACATATACACATACATATATACACATACATATACACATACATATACACATACATATACACATATATAAATACATATACACATACACATACATATACACATACATATAGAAATACATATATTCCCTACAGTGGCTTGTGAAAGTATTCCCCCCTTGGCATTTTTCCTATTGTGTTGCTTTATAACTTGGAATTAAAATATATATTTTTTTTTGGGGGGGGGGGGGGTTGTACCATTTGATTTACACAACATTCCTACCACTTGAAGATGCAAAATAGTTTTCCTTGTGAAACAAACAATAAATAAGACAAAAAAAAATCTGAAAACTTCAGTTTGCATAACTATTCACCACCCAAAGTCAATACTTTGTAGAGCCACCTTTTGCAGTTACAAATTCCAACTGCAAGTCTCTTGGGGTATGTCTCTATAAGCTTGGCACATCCAGCCACTGGGATCTTTGCCCATCATTCAAGTTAAAACTGCTCCAGTTCCTTCAAGTTGGATGGGTTCCGCAGGTGTACAACAATCTTGAAGTCATACCACAGATTCTCAATTGGATGGAGGTCTGGGCTTTGACTAGGCCGTTCCAAGATAATTAAATGTTTGCCCTGTATTTATCGGCATCCATCATTCCTTCAATTCTTCAATTTTGTATGACTGCCACCTTTAGTGCTTTATATGTAATAAGTGCTTTAATATTTAATAATTTCTGCCCTCGAATTCAATACATTATATAAATAGGCCCTTATAATTTTGTCTGGCTTGCCATTCCAAATATAATTGAATATTTTTTGCTCATATAATTGATAAAATAGATGATTTATTTATTTCAGGATATGTATACCGAGTATGTCCACATCACCGTCAGACCATTTTATTGGTAAACTCAACTGTAATGTTAATGTTGTATTTTTTGTGATCCAGTATAGTACACTTAATTTGGTTGTAATCCAGAGAGGTTAGTATCTAGATCCTCTGAGCCTGTGGAGGGATTATAATTGTGGATTTAAAAGAAAACATCAGTTTACAACTACACCTTTATTGGTAACCTCTTGAAGCTAGGGGGCACTATTTTTATGTTTGGAAAAATAATGTTCCCAATGTAAATGGCCTATTTCTGAGGACTAGATGCTAGAATATGCATATAATTGACAGCTTAGGATAGAAAACACTCTAAAGTTTCCAAAACTGTCAAAATATTGTCTGTGAGTATAACATAACTGATATTGCAGGCAAAACCCTGAGAAAAATCAAACCAGGAAGTGGCTTCTATTTTGAAAACTCCATGTTCCATAGCCTCCCATTGCTCCATTTAAATGGATATCAACCAGATTCATTTTCCTATCGCTTCCACAAGGTGTCAACAGTCTTCAGACAAAGTTTCAGGCTTTTATTTTGAAAAATGAGCCAGAACGATAACATCGCATCAAGTGGTCACATAGTTTGGATAGGTATTGCTTTTCCCTCTCCTACTGTGAAAAACATTTGCGGTTGATATAGTATCGATTATATATTTTTTTAAATTATTTATATTTATAAATTATATTATGATTATAAAAAACTGTTTGACATGTTTCTGTGGACATTATGGAAACTATTTGGAATTTGTCTGCGTTGTCGTGACCGCTCTTTCCTGTTGATTTCTGAACATAATGTGCCAAACAAACAGAGGTATTTTGAATATAAAAATAATCTTTATGGAACAAAAGGAACATTTGTTGTGTAACTGGGAGTCTCGTGAGTGAAAACATCCGAAGATCAAAGGTAAACGATTCATTTGCTTGCTTTTCTGATTGTCCTGACCAAGCTACCTGATGCTAAGTGTACTTAATGTTTTATCGTGCGATCGATAAACTTACACAAACGCTTGGATTGCTTTCGCTGTTAAGCATAATTTCAAAATATGAGACGACACGTGAATTAACAAAAGGCTAAACTGTGTTTTGCAATATTGCACTTGTGATTTCATGAATATGAATATTTTTAGTAATATTATTTGACTGAGGCGCTATGCTATTCAGCGGTTGCTGATGACAATTATCCCGCTTAAGGGATGTTTAGCGTCAAGAAGTTAATCCCTGTATTTCTAATCCCTTGATATTATTGTTGGATCTGATTTTAATAGCTAACATTTCGATGGCGATAATAAATAATAATGCCGATAGTGGACAACCTTGTTTTACTCCTCTTGACAGTTTAATACTTTCTGAGAAGTAGCCATTATTTACTATTATACACCTGGGGTTAGTATACATAACCCATTGTACAAAAAAATCTTAAAAATGTAAATATTCCTGGCATTTATATATAAACTCCAGTCGTATCAAAAGCCTTTTCAGTCAGCTATGAATCGCAGGCCTAGTTTCACAGATTTTAAATAGTATTCTATTGGTTCCAGTACTTATCTTATATTATCTCCAATGTGTTGTCCATGTAAAAAAAAAACTGTCTGATTAGGATGAATAATATCCAACAATATATTTTTTTAATTCTATGCGCTATGCACTTGGGTCCTGTTTCAGTATTAATGAAATCCGACGCTGTCTGATAATCTACCATTTAAATATGGGTGTTTAAAAAATGATGGTCCTCTGAGAAGCTTTGGTATACCTCCACTGTTATACCATCCAGGCTTTAATTGCATCAAAAAGTTTCTCCTCTGTAATTTGGCCTTCATATTAGTCTTTCTGGTCAGCCATTCATTTTACATTATTAATAGAAAAGAAATCCATGCAATTAGCTTCGTTAGTGGAAGTGGAGGCAACTGAAACGAAAATATATGCTTAAAGTACTTCCTCTTTCAAAATATTTATTGGTGAATCATGGGTGACTCCGTCATATGTAAGAACTTCCAGTAAATTGTCTTTGACAGCATTTTTATGTTGAAGATTAAAACAATATTTGGTGCATTTTCCCCCATATTCAACCGAGTTCGCTTTATTTTTATAATATATAACACTTGACACAGACTTAGTTTCATCAGCTGGACACAAGGAAGCAGCATAGCTGTCCCCTTTCTATAACAGGGCCACAGAACATCATAGCTGTCCCCCTTCTAGAACAGGGCCACAGAGCATCATAGTTGTCCCCTTTCTAGAACAGGGCCACAGAGCATCATAGCTGTCCCCTTTCTAGAACAGGGCCACAGAGCATCATAGCTGTCCCCTTTCTAGAACAGGGCCACAGAGCATCATAGTTGTCCCCTTTCTAGAACAGGGCCACAGAGCAGCATAGCTGTCCCCTTTCTAGAACAGGGCCACAGAGCATCATAGCTGTCCCCTTTCTAGAACAGGGCCACAGAGCATCATAGCTGTCCCCTTTCTAGAACAGGGCCACAGAGCAGCATAGCTGTCCCCTTTCTAGAACAGGGCCACAGAGCATCATAGCTGTCCCATTTCTAGAACAGGGCCACGGAGCATCATAGCTGTCCCCTTTCTAGAACAGGGCCACAGGGCATCATAGCTGTCCTCTTTCTAGAACAGGGCCACAGAGCATCATAGCTGTCCCCTTTCTAGAACAGGGCCACAGAGCAGCATAACTGTCCCCTTTCTAGAACAGGGCCACAGAGCAGCATAGCTGTCCTCTTTCTAGAACAGGGCCACAGAGCATCATAGCTGTCCTCTTTCTAGAACAGGGCCACAGAGCATCATAGCTGTCCTCTTTCTAGAACAGGGCCACAGAGCAGCATAGCTGTCCCCTTTCTAGAACAGGGCCACAGAGCATCATAGCTGTCCTCTTTCTAGAACAGGGCCACAGAGCAGCATAGCTGTCCTCTTTCTAGAACAGGGCCACAGAGCATCATAGCTGTCCCCTTTCTAGAACAGGGCCACAGAGCATCATAGCTGTCCCCTTTCTAGAACAGGGCCACAGAGCATCATAGCTGTCCCCTTTCTAGAACAGGGCCACAGAGCATCATATTTGTCCCCTTTCTAGAACAGGGCCACAGAGCAGCATAGCTGTCCCCTTTCTAGAACAGGGCCACAGAGCATCATAGCTGTCCCCTTTCTAGAACAGGGCCACAGAGCATCATAGCTGTCCCCTTTCTAGAACAGGGCCACAGAGCATCATAGCTGTCCCCTTTCTAGAACAGGGCCACAGAGCATCATAGCTGTCCCCTTTCTAGAACAGGGCCACAGAGCATCTTAGCTGTCCCCTTTCTAGAACAGGGCCACAGAGCAGCATAGCTGTCCCCTTTCTAGAACAGGGCCACAGAGCATCATAGCTGTCCCCTTTCTAGAACAGTATATTTGACCTCACAGCTTCCCTACCAAATCCCAAAATGTCAAGCAGACAATCTAAGAAAATGAACAACAATGACAAATGGTTTGATGAAGAATTCAAAAACCTAAGAATTTTTTTTTGAAACCGATCCAACCAAAAACACAGAGACCCAGAAAACCTGAGCCTTCACTATGGTGAATCACTAAAACAGTACAGAAATACACTACGGAAAAAGATGGAACAGCACACAGTCAGAAATCAACTCAATGTAGTTGAAGAATTAATAGAATTTAACCAACTCTGGGAAAATTGAAAAACACTAAACAAACAACAACATGAATAGTTATCTATCCAAAATGGAGATGTATGAGTAAACCACTTCTCCAGTCTTTTTGGCTCTATAACAAAGAAAAAACAGCAAAAAAAATGTACATGATCAAATACAAATCTTAGAACCAACTATTAAAGACGACCAGAACCCACTGGATTCCAGAACCCACTGGATTCCAGAACCCACTGGATTCCAGAACACACTGGATTCCAGAACCCACTGGATTCTCCAATTACATTGACTGAACTACAGGACAAAATATCAATCCTCCATCCCAAAAAGACCTGTGGTGTTGATGGTATCCTCAATGAAATGATAACATATGCAAACCACAAATTTCAATTGGCTATAATTAAACTATTTGAAATCATCCTCAGCTCTGGCATCTTGGAACCAGGGACGGATCATCCCAATCCACAAGAGTGGAGATTTGACCCCAATCTACCGGGGGAAATGCATCCTCATCAATAGAAAAACAAGAAGTGTGCAGTTAACATTCACAAATGGATGATTTCTTTCCCCTGGGCCGTGGCGTGAGACGGGTATGCAGCTTGCCCTCTTCAACATACACTACCGTTCAAAAGTTTGGTGTCACTTAGAAATGTCCTTGTTTTTGAAAGAAAAGCAGCACATTTGTTGTCCATTATAATAACATCAAATTGATCAGACATACAGTGTAGACATTGTTAATGTTTTAAATGACTATTGTAGCTGGAAATGGCAGATTTTTAATGGAATATCTACATAGGAGTACAGAGGCCCATTATCAGCAACCATCACTCCTGTGTTCCAACGGCACGTTGTGTTAGCTAATCCAAGTCTATCATTTTAAAAGGCTTATTGATCATGAGAAAACCCTTGTGCAGTTATGTTAGCACAGTAAAAACTGTTGTCCTGATTAAAGAAGCAATAAAAATGGCCTTTAGACTAGTTCAGTATCTGGAGCATCAGCATTTGTGGGTTTGTTTACAGGCTCCAAATGGCCAGAAACAAAGACCTTTCTTCTGAAATTCATCAGTCTGTTCTTGTTCTGAGAAATGAAGGCTATTCCATGTGAGAAATTGTCAAGAAACTGAAGATCTCGTACAACGCTGTGTACTACTCATTCACAGAACTCTGGCTCTCTGTCTCGAACCAGAATAGAAAGAGGAGTGTGAGGCCCCGGTGCACAACTGAGAAAGAGGAAAAGTACATTAGAGTGTCTAGTTTGAGAAACAAGACGCCTCACAAGTCCTAAACTGGCAGCTTCATTAAATAGTACCTGCAAAACACCAGTCTCAATGTCAAAAGTGAAGAGGCGACTCAGGGATGCTGGCCTTCTAGGCTGAGTTGCAAAGAAAAATCCATATCTCAGACTGGCCAATAAAAAGAAAAGATTGAGATGGGCAAAAGAACACAGACACTGGACAGAGGAACTGAATCAGAGAGATGCGTGGGCCTGCCTTAATTGACATCCACATTTTCGGCGCCCAGGGACCAGTGGGTTAACTGCCTTGCTCAGGGGCAGAACAACAGATTTTTTACCTTGTCAGCTCAGGGATTTGATCCGTTGCTGGCTCTAACCACTAGGCTACCTGCCGCCCATCACTTACAAAGAAGTGAACCTGTAGAAAAGTCGTCTCAGCTGGTACTGGGTCTGTTCACAAACAGACCCCACAAATCCCCAGGACAGCAACACAATTAGACTCAACCAAATCATGAGAAAACAAAAAGATTATTACTTGACACATTGGAAAGAATTAACAAAAAAACAGAGCAAACTAGAATGATATTTGGCCCTAAAGAGAGAGGACACAGTGACAGAATACCTGACCACTGTGACTGACCCAAACTTAAGAAAAGCTTTGGCTATGTATAGCCTTGCTATTGAGAAGGCCGCCGTACCCTTCCGAGTCAGTGTGTGGGGGTACAGGTTAGTGATGAGACTATATACAGGGGGTACCGAGTCAGTGTGTGGGGGTACAGGTTAGTGATGAGACTATATACAGGGGGTACCGAGTCAGTGTGTGGTGGTACAGGTTAGTGATGAGACTATATACAGGGGTTAAAGGTTAGTAATGAGACTATATACAGGGGGTACAAGTTAGTAATGAGACTATATACAGGGGGTACAGGTTAGTAATGAGACTATAAACAGGGAGTACTGAGTCAGTGTGTGGGGGTAGAGGTTAGTGATGAGGCTTTATACAGGGGGTACAGGTTAGTGTGTGGGGGTACACTCTTGGCCATGTTCTGTTATAATCTCCACCCGACACAGCCAGAAGAGGACTGGTCACCCCTCATAGCCTGGTTCCTCTGTAGGTTTCTTCCTAGGTTTTGGCCTTTCTAAGGAGTTTTTCCTAGCCACCGTGCTTCTACACCTGCATTGCTTGCTGTTTGGGGTTTTAGGCTGGGTTTCTGTACAGCACTTTGAGATATCAGCTGACGGACGAAGGGCTATATAAATTAATTTGATTTGATTTGATTTGATTTACAGGTTAGTGATGAGGCTTTATACTGGGGGTACAGGTTAGTGAAGGTCACTTGTACATGTAGGTTGGGTAAAGGAACTATGAGTACATCATAAACAGCTAGTAACAGCAGTGTACATGTAGGTTGGGGTAAAGGAACTATGAGTACATCATAAACAGATAGTAACAGCAGTGTACATGTAGGTTGGGGTAAAGGAACTATGAGTACATCATAAACAGATAGTAACAGCAGTGTACATGTAGGTTGGGGTAAAGGGACTATGAGTACATCATAAACAGATAGTAACAGCAGTGTACATGTAGGTTGGGGTAAAGGGACTATGAGTACATCATAAACAGATAGTAACAGCAGTGTACATGTAGGTTGGGGTAAAGGGACTATGAGTACATCATAAACAGATAGTAACAGCAGTGTACATGTAGGTTGGGGTACATCATAAACAGATAGTAACAGCAGTGTACATGTAGGTTGGGTAAAGTGACTATGAGTACATCATAAACAGATAGTAACAGCAGTGTACATGTAGGTTGGGGTAAAGGGACTATGAGTACATCATAAACAGATAGTAACAGCAGTGTACATGTAGGTTGGGTAAAGGAACTATGAGTACATCATAAACAGATAGTAACAGCAGTGCACATGTAGGTTGGGGTAAAGGAACTATGAGTACATCATAAACAGATAGTAACAGCAGTGTACATGTAGGTTGGGTAAAGGAACTATGAGTACATCATAAACAGATAGTAACAGCAGTGTACATGTAGGTTGGGTAAAGTGACTATGAGTACATCATAAACAGATAGTAACAGCAGTGTACATGTAGGTTGGGTAAAGGGACTATGAGTACATCATAAACAGATAGTAACAGCAGTGCACATGTAGGTTGGGGTACATCATAAACAGATAGTAACAGCAGTGTACATGTAGGTTGGGTAAAGTGACTATGAGTACATCATAAACAGATAGTAACAGCAGTGTACATGTAGGTTGGGGTACATCATAAACAGATAGTAACAGCAGTGTACATGTAGGTTGGGGTAAAGGAACTATGAGTACATCATAAACAGATAGTAACAGCAGTGTACATGTAGGTTGGGGTAAAGGGACTATGAGTACATCATAAACAGATAGTAACAGCAGTGTACATGTAGGTTGGGGTACATCATAAACAGATAGTAACAGCAGTGTACATGTAGGTTGGGTAAAGGGACTATGAGTACATCATAAACAGATAGTAACAGCAGTGTACATGTAGGTTGGGGTAAAGGAACTATGAGTACATCATAAACAGATAGTAACAGCAGTGTACATGTAGGTTGGGGTAAAGGGACTATGAGTACATCATAAACAGATAGTAACAGCAGTGTACATGTAGGTTGGGGTACATCATAAACAGATAGTAACAGCAGTGTACATGTAGGTTGGGTAAAGTGACTATGAGTACATCATAAACAGATAGTAACAGCAGTGTACATGTAGGTTGGGTAAAGGGACTATGAGTACATCATAAACAGATAGTAACAGCAGTGTACATGTAGGTTGGGGTAAAGGGACTATGAGTACATCATAAACAGATAGTAACAGCAGTGTACATGTAGGTTGGGGTAAAGGAACTATGAGTACATCATAAACAGATAGTAACAGCAGTGTACATGTAGGTTGGGTAAAGGAACTATGAGTACATCATAAACAGATAGTAACAGCAGTGTACATGTAGGTTGGGTAAAGGAACTATGAGTACATCATAAACAGATAGTAACAGCAGTGTACATGTAGGTTGGGTAAAGGAACTATGAGTACATCATAAACAGATAGTAACAGCAGTGTACATGTAGGTTGGGGTAAAGTGACTATGAGTACATCATAAACAGATAGTAACAGCAGTGTACATGTAGGTTGGGTAAAGGAACTATGAGTACATCATAAACAGATAGTAACAGCAGTGTACATGTAGGTTGGGTAAAGGAACTATGAGTACATCATAAACAGATAGTAACAGCAGTGTACATGTAGGTTGGGGTAAAGGGACTATGAGTACATCATAAACAGATAGTAACAGCAGTGCACATGTAGGTTGGGGTACATCATAAACAGATAGTAACAGCAGTGTACATGTAGGTTGGGTAAAGGAACTATGAGTACATCATAAACAGATAGTAACAGCAGTGTACATGTAGGTTGGGGTACATCATAAACAGATAGTAACAGCAGTGTACATGTAGGTTGGGGTACATCATAAACAGATAGTAACAGCAGTGTACATGTAGGTTGGGTAAAGGAACTATGAGTACATCATAAACAGATAGTAACAGCAGTGTACATGTAGGTTGGGGTAAAGGAACTATGAGTACATCATAAACAGATAGTAACAGCAGTGTACATGTAGGTTGGGTAAAGGAACTATGAGTACATCATAAACAGATAGTAACAGCAGTGTACATGTAGGTTGGGGTAAAGTGACTATGAGTACATCATAAACAGATAGTAACAGCAGTGTACATGTAGGTTGGGTAAAGGGACTATGAGTACATCATAAACAGATAGTAACAGCAGTGTACATGTAGGTTGGGTAAAGGAACTATGAGTACATCATAAACAGATAGTAACAGCAGTGTACATGTAGGTTGGGGTAAAGTGACTATGAGTACATCATAAACAGATAGTAACAGCAGTGTACATGTAGGTTGGGGTACATCATAAACAGATAGTAACAGCAGTGTACATGTAGGTTGGGGTAAAGGGACTATGAGTACATCATAAACAGATAGTAACAGCAGTGTACATGTAGGTTGGGTAAAGGGACTATGAGTACATCATAAACAGATAGTAACAGCAGTGTACATGTAGGTTGGGGTACATCATAAACAGATAGTAACAGCAGTGTACATGTAGGTTGGGTAAAGGAACTATGAGTACATCATAAACAGCTAGTAACAGCAGTGTACATGTAGGTTGGGGTAAAGTGACTATGAGTACATCATAAACAGATAGTAACAGCAGTGTACATGTAGGTTGAGGTAAAGGAACTATGAGTACATCATAAACAGATAGTAACAGCAGTGTACATGTAGGTTGGGTAAAGGAACTATGAGTACATCATAAACAGATAGTAACAGCAGTGTACATGTAGGTTGGGTAAAGGGACTATGAGTACATCATAAACAGATAGTAACAGCAGTGTACATGTAGGTTGGGGTAAAGGAACTATGAGTACATCATAAACAGATAGTAACAGCAGTGTACATGTAGGTTGGGGTAAAGGAACTATGAGTACATCATAAACAGATAGTAACAGCAGTGTACATGTAGGTTGGGGTAAAGGGACTATGAGTACATCATAAACAGATAGTAACAGCAGTGTACATGTAGGTTGGGTAAAGTGACTATGAGTACATCATAAACAGATAGTAACAGCAGTGTACATGTAGGTTGGGGTACATCATAAACAGATAGTAACAGCAGTGTACATGTAGGTTGGGTAAAGGAACTATGAGTACATCATAAACAGCTAGTAACAGCAGTGTACATGTAGGTTGGGGTAAAGTGACTATGAGTACATCATAAACAGATAGTAACAGCAGTGTACATGTAGGTTGGGTAAAGTGACTATGAGTACATCATAAACAGATAGTAACAGCAGTGTAAAAACTAAGGAGGGGGGGGGGGTCAATGCAAATAGTCTGGTGGCCATTTGATTAGCTGTTCGAGAGTCTTATGTCTGGGGAATAGAAGTTGTCAAGGAGCCTTTTGGTCCTAGACTTGACTTGACTTTTGAGGATCTGGGGACCCATGCCAAATCTTTTCAGTCTCCTGAGGGGGAAAAGATGTTGTTGTGCCCTCTTCTCTGTGTGTTTGGACCATGATAATTTGTTGGTGATGTGGAAACTCTCGACCTGCTCCACTACAGCCCCGGCGATGTTAATGGGGGCCTGTTCAGTCCTCCTTTTCCTGTAGTCCACCTTAATTTCCTTTGTCTTGTTCACATTGAGGGAGAGGTTGTTGTCCTGGCGCCACACTGTCAGGTCTCTGACCTCCTCCCTATTGGCCTCCTCGTCGTTGTCGGTGATCAGGCTGTGACATCAACAAACTTAATGATGGTGTTGTAGTCGTGCCTGGCCGTGCAGTCATGGGTGAACAGGGAGTACAGGAGGGGACTGAGCATGCACCCCTGAGGTGCCCGGGTGTTGTTGATCAGCGTAGGAGATGTGTTGTTGCCTACCCTTATCACCACTGCATCCCCTCAGGATGTCCAGGATCCAGTTGCAGAGGGAGGTGTTTAGTCCCAGGATCCTTCGCTTAGTGATGAGTTTTGAGGGCACTACGCTGAGCTGTAGTCAATGAATAGCATTCTCGTATAGGTGTTCCTTTTGTCCAGGTGGGAAAAGGCAGTGTGGAGTGAGTCTCACATGGGGTCTCCTCCCATACTCTCATCTCATTTCCTCTCATCCTCTCCCCCATCCTCTCCTCTTGTCTCCTCCCATCCTCTCCTCTCCTCCCACCCTGTCCTCTCCTCTGCTCTCCTCCTCTCCCATCCTCTCCTCTCCTCTCCTCTCCTCTCCTCTCCTCTCCCATCCTTTCCTCCCATCCCATCCTCTCCTCACCTTCTCTCCTCCTCTCTCCTCCCATCCCATCCTTTCCTCTGCTCTCCTCCCAGCCCATCCTCTCCTCCCATCATTTCCTCTTCTCTGCTCTCCTCCCAGCCCATCCTGTCCCATCCTCTCCGCCCATCCCATCCTTTCCTCTCCTCTGCTCTCCTCCCAGCCCATCATGTCCCATCCTCTCCTCCCATCCCATCCTTTCCTCTCCTCTGCTCTCCTCCCAGCCCATCCTGTCCCATCCTCTCCCCCCAGCCCATCCTGTCCCTCTCCTCTCCTCCCATCCTCTCCTCTGCTCTCCTACCATCCTCTCCTCCCCTCCTCTCTCATCCTCTCCTCCTCTCCTCCCATCCTCTCCCCTCCTCTCCTCCCATCCTCTCCTCCCCTCCTCTCCCATCCTCTCCTCTCCCATCCTCTCCTCCCCTCCTCTCCATCCTCTCCTCCCATCCTCTCCTCTCCTCTCCCATCCTCTCCTCTCCCATCCTCTCCTCCCCTCCTCTTCATCCTCTCCTCCCAGCCTCTCTTCCCCCCCTCTCCATCCTCTCCTCCCATCCTCTCCTCCCAGCCTCTCCTCCCCTCCTCTAGCTACTTTACACCCAGGCCTCCCCCTGCCTATCCTCCCCTCCTCTAGCTACTTTACACCCAGGCCTCCCCTGCCTATCCCAAGGCTCTAACAGTATTCCTCTCTGGTGGGTGGTTGTGGGTCCTTTGAGTGATGAAGTGTGCTTCTATCCCCCTCTCCTACCCACGGGAAGGGCCTCTGGCTGCTAGAGCCCCGCTACCATCATCCTCATTATCCAAGCATTATCATGCTCTTCTCTGTCCTCTCCTTCACACACACACTGACATGCACACACACACACACACACACACACACACACACACACACACACACACACACACACACACACACACACACACACACACACACACACACACACACACACACAAACATGCACACACACACACACACACATATACACACACACACACAGAGAGACACACACACACACACACACACACACAAACATGCACACACACACACACACACACACACACAAACATGCACACACACACACACACACACACACAGAGAGACACACACACACACACACACACACACACACACACACACACACACAAACATGCACACACACACACACACACACAAACATGCACACACACACACACACACACACACACACACACACACAAACATGCACACACACACACACACACAGACACACAAACATGCACACACACACAGGCATGCACACACACACACACACACACACACATACACAGGCACGCACACACACTCACACACACACATACACGCATGCATGCACACACACACACACTGTGTGCTGCTCATAAAGTGCCTGTTGTGCTGCGCAAGAATAAGTATAAAGTGAAAAAAATCCTTGTGTTGCATTAAAGATGGAGGGAAAACTGTTTAGATAGGAAGGGTCTTCTGTGTTGTATTTGGGGAAAGAACGGAAGAGAGGAGAAGGGAAGCCACAGAAACACTGTCAACAGGGGAGGGAGTGAGAGCAGACGTTGAGGATGTATCTTAACATTTTTATCTGTCTTGCTACTTTGGTCTCTCTGGCGTATAGAGATATAGATAGATGGAGAGAAGATGAGGAGAGGACAGGAGGATGAGAGGAGAGGAGAGAAAAGAGAGGGATGACAGGGAGATGCAACAGATAGGAGGGATAGGCATTGGTGGAGTGGTCGAGCTCCCTTCGGTTCAGCTCAGTTTATCTGTCCTCGTAATTATCTTCTCCTCTCCCCCCTTCATCGTTACCTCTCCTCCTCCTCTCCCCCTCCATCCTCTCTTTCCTTTCCCTCCCATCATCATCCTTCCTCCTCCTCTTCCATCCTCTATCCTTCTCATCTCTTCCCATCTCCTCCTCCTCTTCCATCCTCTATCCTTCTCATCTCTTCCCATCTCATCCTCCTCTTCCATCCTCTATCCTTCTCATCTCTTCCCATCTCCTCCTCCTCTTCCATCCTCTATCCTTCCCATCTCTTCCCATCTCCTCCTCCTCTTCCATCCTCTATCCTTCTCATCTCTTCCCATCTCCTCCTCCTCTTCCATCCTCTATCCTTCTCATGTCTTCCCATCTCCTCCTCCTCTTCCATCCTCTATCCTTCTCATCTCTTCCCACCTCCTCTTCCATCCATTCTGACACAGTATGTCACTACCATCCTACCCTAGGCGAGACTGATGGTGCAGTATGTCACTATCATCCTACCCTAGGAGAGACTGATGGTGCAGTATGGTGAGCATCATGACCTGCTAGCTACTATCTGGTAGTATGGTGAGCAGCATGACCTGCTAGCTACTATATGGTAGTATGGTGAGCATCATGACCTGCTAGCTACTATATGGTAGTATGGTGAGCAGCATGACCTGCTAGCTACTATATGGTAGTATGGTGAGCAGCATGACCTGCTAGCTACTATATGGTAGTATGGTGAGCAGCATGACCTGCTAGCTACTATATGGTAGTATGGTGAGCAGCATGACCTGCTAGCTACTATATGGTAGTATGGTGAGCAGCATGACCTGCTAGCTACTATATGGTAGTATGGTGAGCAGCATGACCTGCTAGCTACTATATGGTAGTATGGTGAGCAGCATGACCTGCTAGCTACTATATGGTAGTATGGTGAGCAGCATGACCTGCTAGCTACTATATGGTAGTATGGTGAGCAGCATGACCTGCTAGCTACTATATGGTAGTATGGTGAGCAGCATGACCTGCTAGCTACTATATGGTAGTATGGTGAGCAGCATGACCTGCTAGCTACCCCGCCCTGGGAGTATGATTTAATGGGTCAGACAAAGTCTCAGGGTCAGCCCACTGGATAGTCATGCTATGATGGTGATTCACTCATCACATTTATTACACAGAGGAGAGGCGAGGAGAGGAGAGGAGAGGAGAGGAGAGGAGGTGTCCTGGTACAGATGCACTCCCCTACACTCCACATCCTGGTACAGATACACTCCACATCCTGGTACAGATACACTCCACATCCTGGTACAGATACACTCCACATCCTGGTACAGATACACTCCACATCCTAGTACAGATACACTCCCCTACACTCCACATCCTGGTACAGATACACTCCACATCCTGGTACAGATACACTCCCCTACATTCCACATCCTGATACAGATACACTCCACATCCTGGTACAGATACACTCCACATCCTGGTACAGATACACTCCACATCCTAGTACAGATACACTCCCCTACACTCCACATCCTGGTACAGATACACTCCACATCCTGGTACAGATACACTCCCCTACATTCCACCTCCTGGTACAGATACACTCCACATCCTGGTACAGATACACTCCACATCCTGGTACAGATACACTCCACATCCTGGTACAGATACACTCCACATCCTAGTACAGATACACTCCCCTACACTCCACATCCTGGTACAGATACACTCCACATCCTGGTACAGATACACTCCCCTACATTCCACATCCTGGTACAGATACACTCCACATCCTGGTACAGATACACTCCACATCCTGGTACAGATACACTCCACATCCTAGTACAGATACACTCCCCTACACTCCACATCCTGGTACAGATACACTCCACATCCTGGTACAGATACACTCCACATCCTGGTACAGATACTCTCCACATCCTGGTACAGATACACTCCACATCCTAGTACAGATACACTCCCCTACACTCCACATCCTGGTACAGATACACTCCCCTACACTCCACATCCTAGTACAGATACACTCCCCTACACTCCTCGTCCTGGTACAGATACACTCCACATCCTTGTACAGATACACTCCACATCCTGGTACAGATACACTCCACATCCTGGTACAGATACACTCCACATCCTGGTACAGATACACTCCACATCCTGGTACAGATACACTCCACATCCTGGTACAGATACACTCCACATCCTGGTACAGATACACTCCACATCCTGGTACAGATACACTCCCCTACACTCCACATCCTGGTACAGATACACTCCCCTACACTCCACATCCTGGTACAGATGCACTCCCCTATACTCCACATCCTGGTACAGATACACTCCACATCCTTGTACAGATACAATCCCCTACACTCCACATCCTGGTACAGATACACTCCCCTACACTCCACATCCTGGTACAGATACACTCCACTTCCTGGTACAGATACACTCCACATCCTGGTACAGATACACTCCACATCCTAGTACAGATACACTCCCCTACACTCCACATCCTGGTACAGATACACTCCACATCCTGGTACAGATACACTCCCCTACATTCCACCTCCTGGTACAGATACACTCCACATCCTGGTACAGATACACTCCACATCCTGGTACAGATACACTCCCCTACACTCCACATCCTGGAACAGATACACTCCCATACACTCCACATCCTGGTACAGATACACTCCCCTACACTCCACATCCTGGTACAGATACACTCCCCTACACTCCACATCCTGGTACAGATACACTCCCCTACACTCCACATCCTGGTACAGATACACTCCCCTATACTCCACATCCTGGTACAGATACACTCCCCTACACTCCACATCCTGGTACAGATACACTCCCCTACACTCCACATCCTGGTACAGATACACTCCACATCCTGGAACAGATACACTCCCCTACACTCCTACACATGAAGTGTAATGGAATACACCTCTATCTCTGAAACATACATGGATACAGTCTCCTAGCCACGGTACTGTGAGTGACAGACATGAGTCCCAAATGGCACCATAGTCTCTATATAGCGCACTACTTTGGACCAGGGCCCGTTGGGCACGACATGGGGAATGGGTGATGACAAGCCTGCTGTAACCAGTGAAATGACTGCACGCATGCTCAGGACATGTCAGTGGCGATGTCACATCCTGTTTTATGTCACATGCTGTTTGATGCTGTATTATTTCATGGCGTGTTGTTATCTCCCTCAGAGCAGGCTTCTGAATCTCTTCTGCTTTTTACGGTGAATTCAATCGGGTCCAAAGGTTTAATGGTGTGAGTGACATTTACCCCACACATTCACACACAACGGAAGCCACCGCAAAGTCATGAAGTTGGTGACAGAAGGAAGGAAACGTGTTGACAGCTAGCAAGAGAAGAAAGAGAGAGGACAGGAAAAGGAAAAATTATAGAGAGAAGAAGAGAGAAAGAGGAGAGAGAGAGGAGAAGAGACAGAGGAGAAGAGACAGAGGAGAAGAGAGAGAGGAGAAGAGAAAGAGTAGAAAAGAGTGAGGAGAAGAGAGAGAGGAGAAGAGAGAGAGGAGAAGAGAGAGAGGAGAAGAGAAAGAGGAGAAGAGAAAGAGGAGAAGAGAGAGAGGAGAAGAGATAGAGGAGAAGAGATAGAGGAGAAGAGAAAGAGGAGAAGAGAGAGAGTAGAAGAGAGAGAGGAGAAGAGAAAGAGGAGAAGAGAAAGAGGAGAAGAGAGAGTGGAGAAGAGAGAGAGGAGAAGAGAAAGAGGAGAAGAGAGAGAGGAGAAGAGAGAGAGGAGAAGAGAAAGAGGAGAGAGAGAGGAGAAAAGAGAGAGGAGAAGAGAAAGAGGAGAAGAGAAAGAGGAGAAGAGAGAGTGGAGAAGAGAGAGAGGAGAAGAGAAAGAGGAGAAGAGAGAGAGGAGAAGAGAGAGAGGAGAAGAGAAAGAGGAGAGAGAGAGGAGAAAAGAGAGAGGAGAAGAGAAAGAGGAGAAGAGAGAGAGGAGAAGAGAAAGAGGAGAAGAGAAAGAGGAGAAGAGAAAGAGGAGAAGAGAGAGAGGAGAAGAGAGAGAGGAGAAGAGAAAGATGAGAAGAGAGAGAGGAGAGGAGAGAGAGGAGAAGAGAAAGAGGAGAAGAGATAGAGGAGAAGAGAAAGAGGAGAGAGAGGAGAAGAGAGAGAGGAGAATAGAGAGGGGAGAAGAGAGAGGAGAAGAGAAAGAGGAGAAGAGAGAGATTAGAAGAGAGAGAGGAGAAGAGAAAGAGAAGAGAGAGAGGAGAAGAGAAAGAGGAGAAGAGAGAGAGGAGAAGAGAGAGAGGAGAAGAGAAAGAGGAGAAGAGAAATAGGAGAAGAGAGAGAGGAGAAGAGAGAGAGGAGAAGAGAGAGAGGAGAAGAGAAAGAGGAGGAGAGAGAGGAGAAGAGAAAGAGGAGAAGAGAGAGGAGAAGAGAAAGAGGAGAAGAGAGAGAGGAGAAAAGAGAGAGAAGAGAAGAGAAAGAGGAGAAGAGAGAGAGTAGAAGAGAGAGAGGAGAAGAGAAAGAGGAGAAGAGAAAGAGGAGAAGAGAGAGAGGAGAAGAGAGAGAGGAGAAGAGAAAGATGAGAAGAGAGAGAGGAGAGAGAGGAGAAGAGAAAGAGGAGAAGAGATAGAGGAGAAGAGAAAGAGGAGAAGAGAAAGAGGAGAGAGAGGAGAAGAGAGAGAGGAGAAGAGAAAGAGGAGAAGAGAAAGAGGAGAAGAGAGAGTGGAGAAGAGAGAGAGGAGAAGAGAAAGAGGAGAAGAGAGAGAGGAGAAGAGAGAGAGGAGAAGAGAAAGAGGAGAGAGAGAGGAGAAAAGAGAGAGGAGAAGAGAAAGAGGAGAAGAGAGAGAGGAGAAGAGAAAGAGGAGAAGAGAAAGAGGAGAAGAGAAAGAGGAGAAGAGAGAGAGGAGAAGAGAGAGAGGAGAAGAGAAAGATGAGAAGAGAGAGAGGAGAGAGAGGAGAAGAGAAAGAGGAGAAGAGATAGAGGAGAAGAGAAAGAGGAGAAGAGAAAGAGGAGAGAGAGGAGAAGAGAGAGAGGAGAAGAGAGAGGGGAGAAGAGAGAGGAGAAGAGAAAGAGGAGAAGAGAGAGATTAGAAGAGAGAGAGGAGAAGAGAAAGAGAAGAGAGAGAGGAGAAGAGAAAGAGGAGAAGAGAGAGAGGAGAAGAGAGAGAGGAGAAGAGAAAGAGGAGAAGAGAAATAGGAGAAGAGAGAGAGGAGAAGAGAGAGAGGAGAAGAGAGAGAGGAGAAGAGAAAGAGGAGGAGAGAGAGGAGAAGAGAAAGAGGAGAAGAGAGAGGAGAAGAGAAAGAGGAGAAGAGAGAGAGGAGAAAAGAGAGAGAAGAGAAAGAGGAGAAAAGAGAGAGGAGAAGAGAGAGAGGAGAAGAGAAAGAGGAGAAAAGAGAGAGGAGAAGAGAGAGACAGGCAGACAGAAGAAGAGCATAGCTAGCAGGAGAAGAAGGAGAGAGGGATAAAAGAGAGGGAGATAGAGAGACATAAGTAAGGAGTACATGAGGAGACAGGAGGAGACTTTTTTCATGACTTTTGGGCTCCCGAGTGATGCAGCGGTCTAAGGCACTGCATCTCAGTCCCTGGTTCAAATACAGGCTGTATCACATCCGGCCGTGATTGGGAGTCCCATAGGGCAGTGCACAATTGGCCCAGCATCGTCCGGGTCTGGCCGGGGTAGGCCGTCATTGTAAATAAGACGTTGTTCTTAACTGACTTGCCTAGTTAATAAGTAAAGGTTACATTTTTGTTTTAATGAGGTGTTTGGAGCTTAGCTTTGCTACAGTGTAGTTGTCGCCTCCTAGTCAGGCAGGGAGGGAGGCGTTGTGTTAACTTCCTGTCAGTGATGAGTCTTTATTCTTTCTGGCAGCATTATATTTCCATGACTTCACAACCCCAGGGCTGTTCAGACAGCCAGGATAACGAGGACCTCCCGCTCCAATCGGTACCTTAATGTGTCTATAGCTTCCTCTCATTCTCTCTTTTACTGTCATTGTTCTCTCTCTCTCTCTCTCTCTCTCTCTCTCTCTCTCTCTCTCTCTCTGTCCCCCTCTCTCTCTCTCTCTCTCTCTCTGTCTCTCTCTCGCTCTCTGTATCTCTCTCTGTATCTCTCTCACTCTCTCTCTCCGTCTCCCTCTATCTCTGTCTCTCTCTTTCTCTGTATCTCTCTCTCTCTCTCTCTCTCTCTGTCTCTCTCTCTCTCTCTCTCTCTGTCTCTCTCTCTGTCCCCCTCTCTCTCTCTCTCTCTCTCTCTGTCTCTCTCTCACTCTCTGTATCTCTCTCTGTATCTCTCTCACTCTCTCTCTCCATCTCCCTCTATCTCTCTCTCTCTTTCTCTGTATCTCTCTCTCTCTCTCTCTCTGTCTCTCTCTCTCTCTCTCTCTCTCTCTCTCTCTCTGTGTATCTCTCTCTCTCTGTATCTCTCTCTCTCGCTCTCTCTCTCTCTCTCTCTCTCTCTCTCTCTCGCTCTCTCTCTCTCTCTCTCTCTCTCTCTGTCTGTCCCTTTCTCTCTATCTCTCTCTCTCTCACTCTCTCACTCTCTATCTCACTCTTTACATGAGTAAGTTAGTGTATATTTGATGAGTCTGGTGCTTCAAGGTAATAGCCGATACCAATAGTACATGAGTTAGTGTGCAGTGCATGCAGAAAGTACCATCCTAAAATGTATTCAATTATTTTTCCCCCCAGGTTATTTAAAAAATTAAAAAAATCTAAATGTATTAAAATTAAAACATTGACACATTCAATTTCCATAAGTATTCAGACCCTTAACTCAGTACTTTGTTGAAGCACCTTTGGCAGCGATTACAGCATTGAGTCTTCTTGGGTATGATGCTACAAGCTTGGAACACCTGTATTTGGGGAGTTTCTCCCATTCTTCTCTGCAGATCTTCTCAAGCTCTGTCAGGTTGGATGGGGAGTGTCGCTGCACAGCTATTTCCAGGTCTCTCCAGAGATGTTCGATCGGGTTCAAGTCCTTGCTCTGGCTGGGCCACTCAAGGACATTCAGAGATTTGTCCCGAAGCCACTCCTGCATTGTCTTGGCTGTGTGCTTAGGGTGTTGTCCTTTTGGAAGGTGAACCTTTGCCCCAGTAAATGCTGTATATTTGCTCCCTCTTGTGCTTCGAGGTCTGCTGTCCTTCCTTTGACTTTTGACAGAGGAAATGTTCCATCACCTTTTACAAGGAGTTTGTTCACTCAATTCAATTCAATTCAATTCAATTCAAGGGCTTTATTGGCATGGGAAACATGTGTTAACATTGCCAAAGCAAGTGAGGTAGACAACATACAAAGTGAATAGATAAAGTGAAATAAACAATAAAAATTAACAATAAACATTACACATACAGAGGTTTCAAAACAATAAAGACATTACAAATGTCATATTATATATATGCAGTGTTTTAACAATGTACAAATGGTGAAGGACACAAGATAGAATATATAAGCATAAATATGGGTTGTATTTACAATGGTGTGTGTTCTTCACTGGTTGCCCTTTTCTCGTGGCAACAGGTCACAAATCTTGCTGCTGTGATGGCACACTGTGGAATTTCACCCAGTAGATATGGGAGTTTTTCAAAATTGGATTTGTTTTCGAATTCTTTGTGGATCTGTGTAATCTGAGGGAAATATGTCTCTCTAATATGGTCATACATTGGGCAGGACGTTAGGAAGTGCAGCTCAGTTTCCACCTCATTTTGTGGGCAGTGAGCACATAGCCTGTCTTCTCTTGAGAGCCATGTCTGCCTACGGCGGCCTTTCTCAATAGCAAGGCTATGCTCACTGAGTCTGTACATAGTCAAAGCTTTCCTTAAGTTTGGGTCAGTCACAGTGGTCAGGTATTCTGCTGCTGTGTACTCTCTGTGTAGGGCCAAATAGCATTCTAGTTTGCTCTGTTTTTTTGTTGATTCTTTCCAATGTGTCAAGTAATTATCTTTTTGTTTTCTCATGATTTGGTTGGGTCTAATTGTGCTACTGTCCTGGGGCTCTGTAGGGTGTGTTTGTGTTTGTGAACAGAGCCCCAGGACCAGCTTGCTTAGGGGACTCTTCTCCAGGTTCATCTCTCTGTAGGTGATGGCTTTGTTGTGGAAGGTTTGGGAATCGCTTCCTTTTAGGTGGTTATAGAATTTAACGGCTCTTTTCTGGATTTTGATAATTAGTAGGTATCGGCCTAATTCTGCTCTGCCTGCATTATTTGGTGTTCTACGTTGTACACGGAGGATATTTTTGCAGAATTCTGTGTGCAGAGTCTCAATTTGGTGTTTGTCCCATTTTGTGAAGTCTTGGTTGGTGAGCGGACCCCAGACCTCACAACCATAAAGGGCAATGGGTTCTATGACTGATTCAAGTATTTTTTAGCCAGATCCCTCCCTCCCTCCCTCCCTCCCTCCCTCCCTCCCTCCCTCCCTCCCTCCCTCCCTCCCTCCCTCCCTCCTTCCCTTTTCCTACCTCTATCCAACCCTCCCTCCCTCCTCCTACCTCTATCCAACCCTCCCTCCCTCCTCCTACCTCCATCCAACCCTCCCTCCCTCCTCCTACCTCCATCCAACCCTCCCTCCCTCCCTCCCTCCTCCTACCTCCATCCAACCAACCCTACCTCCTTCCTCCTACCTCCATCCAACCCTCCCTCCCTCCTCCTACCTCCATCCAACCCTCCCTCCCTCCTCCTACCTCCATCCAACCCTCCCTCCCTCCTCCTACCTCCATTTAAACCTCCCTCCCTCCTCCTACCTCCATCCAACCAACCATCCCTCCCTCCTCCTACCTCCGTCCAACCCTCCCTCCCTCCCTCCCTCCTCCTACCTCCATCCAACCAACCATCCCTCCTTCCTCCTACCTCCATCCACCCCTCCCTCCCTCCTCCTACCTCCATCCAACCATCCCTCCCTCCTCCTACCTCCATCCAACCCTCCCTCCCTCCTCCTACCTCCATCCAACCCTCCCTCCCTCCTCCTACCTCCATTTAAACCTCCCTCCTCCTACCTCCATCCAACCAACCATCCCTCCCTCCTCCTACCTCCATCCAACCCTCCCTCCCTCCTTCTACCTCCATCCAACCATCCCTCCCTCCTCCTACCTCCATCCAACCCTCCCTCCCTCCTCCTACCTCCATCCAACCCTCCCTCCTCCCACCTCCATCCAACCAACCATCCCTCCTTCCTCCTACCTCCATCCAACCCTCCCTCCCTCCTCCTACCTCCATCCAACCATCCCTCCCTCCTCCTACCTTCATCCAACCCTCCCTCCCTCCTCCTACCTCCATCCAACCCTCCCTCCTCCTACCTCCATTTAACCCTCCCTCCCTCCTCCTACCTCCATCCAACCAACCATCCCTCCCTCCTCCTACCTCCATCCAACCATCCCTCCTCCTACCTCAATCCATCCCTCACTCCCTCCCTCCTACCTCCATCCATCCAACCCGTCCTCCTTCCTCCTACCAACACTCCATCCCTCCTACCTACCTATCCCTTGTCTTCTCCCTCCTCATCCCCTCTCCCTCCTCCTCTCCCACCTTCAATCCCTCCCTCCTCCTACATCATCCAACACTCCCTCCCTCCCCTTCCTACCTTTCCCTCCTTCCATCCATCCCTTCCTCCTCCTCTCCCTCCCTCCTCACCCCCTCTCCCTCCTTATCCCCTCTCCCTATTCCTCATCCCCTCTCCCTCCTCATCCCCTCTCCCTCATCATCCCCTCTCTCCTCATCCCCTCTCCCTATTCCTCATCCCCCTCCTTATTCCTCATCCCCTCTCTCTCCTAATCCCCTCTCCCTATTCCTCATCTATTTTGCCTCCTCATCCCCTCTCACTATTCCTCATCCCCTCTCCCTATTCCTCATCCCCTCTCTCGATTCCTCATTCCCTCTCCCTCTTCTGTATCCCCTCTCCCTATTCTGCATCCCTTCTCCCTCCTCATCCCTTCTCCATATTCCTCATCCCCTCTTCCCCCTTATCCCCTCTCCCTATTCCTCATCCCCACTCCCTATTCCTCATCCCTTCTCCTTACTTACCCCTCTCCCTATTCCCTATCCCCTCTCCCTATTTCTCATCCCCTCTCCCTATTCCGCATCCCCTCTCCCTCCTCATCCCGTCTCCTTATTCCTCATCCCCTTATTCCTCATCCCCTCTCTCTCCTCATCCCCTCACTCTCTTCAGGCTGTAGGACCTCAGGTGGTAGGACCTCAGGTGGTAGGACTTCAGGTGGAAGGACCTCAGGTGGTAGGACTTCAGGTGGTAGGACCTCAGGTGGTAGGACTTCAGGTGGTAGGACCTCAGGTGGTAGGACCTCAGGTGGTAGGACATCAAGTGGTAGGACCTCAGGTGGGAGAACTTCAGGTGGTAGGACCTCAGGTGGTTGGACTTCAGGTGGTAGGACTTCAGGTGGTAGGACCTCAGTGGTAGGACTACAGGTGGTAGGATCTCGGGTGGTAGGACTTCAGGTGGTAGGACCTCAGGTGGTGGGACCTCAAGTGTTGGACCTCAAGTTGTAGGACATCAGGTGGTAGGACCTCAGGTGACATAACATCAGGTGGTAGGACCTCAGATGGCATAACATCAGGTGGTAGGACCTCAGATGGTAGGACTTCAGGTGGAAGGGCCTCAGGTGGTAGGACCTCAGGTGGTAGGAACTCAGGTGGTAGGACTTCAGGTGGTAGGACCTCAGGTGGTAGGACTTCAGGTGGTTTCACATCAGTTGGTAGGACATCAGGTGGTTGGACATCTGGTGTTAGGACCTTAGGTGGTAGGACTTCAGGTGGTTGGACATCAGATGGCAGGACATCAGGTGGTAGGACATCAGGTGGTACTTCGTCAGGTGGTGGGACCTCAGGTGGTGGGACCTCAGGTGGTTGGAACTCAGGTGGTAGGACCTCAGGTGGTAGGACCTAAGGTGGCATAACATCAGGTGGTAGGACCTCAGATGGTAGGACTTCAGGTGGTAGGATCTCAGGTTGTAGGACCTCAGATGGCATAACATCAGGTGGTAGGACCTCAGATGGCATAACATCAGGTGGTTGGACCTCAGATGGCAGGACTACAGGTTGTAGGACCTCCAATGGCATAACATCAGGTGGTAGGACCTCAGATGGTAGGACCACAGATGGCATAACATCAGGTGGTAGGACCTCAGATGGTAGGACTACAGGTGGTAGGACCTCAGATGGTAAGACTACACATGGCATAAAATCAGCTGATAGGACCTCAGATGGTAGGACTTCAGGTTGCATAACATCAGGTGGTAGGACCTCAGATGGTATAACCTCAGGTAATAGGACCTCGGATGGCATAACAGCAGGTGGTAGGACCTCAGATGGTAGGACTTCAGGTGGCATAACTTCAGGTGGTAGGACCTCAGATGGTAGGACTACAGGTGGTAGGACCTCAGATGGCATAACCTCAGGTGGTAGGATCCCAGGTGGTAGGACCTTAGATGGCATAACATCAAGTGGTAGGACCTCAGATGGTAGGACTTCAGGTGGTAGGATCTCAGGTGGTAGGACCTCAGATGGTATAACCTCAGGTAATAGGACCTCGGATGGCATAACATCAGGTGATAGGACCTCAGATGGCATAACATCAGGTGGCAGGACCTCAGATGGTAGGACTTCAGGTGGTAGGATCTCAGGTGGTAGGACCTCAGGTGGCATAACATCAGCTGGCAGGATCTCAGATGGTAGGATCTCAGGTGGTGGGACCTCAGGTGGTTGGAACTCAGGTGGTAGGACCTCAGCTGGTAGGACCTCAGGTGGTAGGACTTCAGGTGGCATAACATCAGGTGGTAGGACCTCAGATGGCATAACATCACGTTGTAGGACCTCAGATGGCATAACATCAGGTGGTAGGATCTCAGGTGGTAGGACTTCAGGTGGCATAACATCAGCTGGCAGGATCTCAGATGGTAGGATCTCAGGTTGTGGGACCTCAGGTGGTTGGAACTCAGGTGGTAGGACCTCAGGTGGTAGGACTTCAGGTGGTAGGATCTCAGGTTGTAGGACCTCAGATTGCATAACATTAGGTGGTAGGACCTCAGATGGTTGAACTTCAGGTGGTAGAATCTCAGGTGGTAGGACCTCAGATGGCATAACATCAGGTGGTAGGACCTCAGATGGCATAATATCAGGTGGTAGGACCTCAGATGGCATAACATCAGATGGTATGACCTCAGATGGCAGGACTACAGGTGGTAGGACCTCAGATGACATAACATCAGGTGGTAGGACCTCAGATGGCATAACAGCAGGTGGTAGGTCCTCAGATGGCATAACATCAGGTGGCAGGACCTCAGATGGTAGGACTTCAGGTGGTAGGATCTCAGGTGGTATTACCTCAGATGACATAACATCATGTAGTAGGACCTCAGGTGGTAGGACTTCAGGTGGCATAACATTGGGTGGTAGGAACTCAGATGGCATAACATCAGGTGGTAGGACCTCAGATGGTATACACGTAGGTGTGTAGGACCTCAGGTGGCATAACATCATGTTGTATCTGAGGTCATGTTGACCTCAGATGGCATAACATCAGATGGTAGGATCTCAGGTGGTAGGACCTCAGATGGCATAACATCATCTGGTAGGACCTCAGGTGGTAGGACTTCAGGTGGCATAACATCAGGTGGTGGGACCTCAGATGGCATACAATTAGGTGGTAGGACCTCAGGTGGCATAACATCACGTTGTATGACCTCAGATTGCATAACATCAGGTGGTAGGATCTCAGGTGGTAGGACCTCAGATGGCATAACATCAGGTGGTAGAACCTCAGATGGCATAACATCAGATGGTATGACCTCAGATGGCAGGACTACAGGTGGTAGGACCTCAGATGGCATAACATCAGGTGGTAGGACCTCAGATGGCATAAAATCAGGTGGTAGGTTCTCAGGTGACATAACATCAGGTGGTAGGACCTCAGATGGTAGGACTACAGGTGGTAGGACCTCAGATGGTAGGACTACAGGTGGTAGGACCTCAGATGGTAGGACTACAGGTGGTAGGATCTCAGGTGGCATAACATCAGGTGGTAGGACCTCAGATGGTAGGACTACAGGTGGTAGGATCTCAGGTGGCATAACATCAGGTGGTAGGACCTCAGATGGTAGGACTACAGGTGGTAGGATCTCAGGTGACATAACATCAGGTGGTAGGACCTCAGATGGTAGGACTACAGGTGGTAGGACCTCAGATGGTAGGACTACAGGTGGTAGGATCTCAGGTGGCATAACATCAGGTGGTAGGACCTCAGATGGTAGGACTACAGGTGGTAGGATCTCAGGTGACATAACATCAGGTGGTAGGACCTCAGATGGTAGGACTACAGGTGGTAGGTTCTCAGGTGGCATAACATCAGGTGGTAGGACCTCAGATGGTAGGACTACAGGTGGTAGGTTCTCAGGTGGCATAACATCAGGTGGTAGGACCTCAGATGGTAGGACTACAGGTGGTAGGTTCTCAGGTGGCATAACATCAGGTGGTAGGACCTCAGATGGTAGGACTACAGGTGGTAGAACTTCAGATTTTTTACTTCCCACCTGTTTTCATTGTCCTGTCTGTCTTATTGGGATGTTTTCAACTTTTAAATGGTTGTACACAACTCCCTGGTTGGGATGCCTGATTGGAGAAAAATCATCTATTTAAAGCTACCCAATTAGAGGGGTTCTGGGGCAGGGAAGGGTGGAGGGACGAGGGATCACTGCAGAGGAGAGCAGTGAAGGGTAGAGGAGAGGATTAACAGGCTGCCCAGCTTACCTGTTATCTCTTCCTTCTTCTCCCCCACTCCCTCCATCCTCCGTCCTCTCTTCTCTATTCCTTCCATCCCCTTCAAGCCCCCCCTGGACTGAGGTGGGCGGATGTCTTCCCTTACCTTGTCGAGGTGGTGGAGGATGGAGGGAGGAGGTGGAGGGATTCAGAGGAAGAGGGAGGAATGTTGATTATTGTATGCTAGGCTGCTGGAGGTGACCTAGCGTTGCTCTCTCTCCCATTCATGTGTGTAATGAAGCCTGAATAATCCCATTACAGGGTCAGATTAAAACCTGAGAGCTCTGAGAGGGCTGAGAGCTGACACCCACACCTGCATGGGTTCACATAGTAGTCAATATCTATAAAACATGTATTTCAGAGTTTGGTTGACACTGCCTGAGAGTGCCAGATGGCGTTTGAACTTTTAGAGCAGTTTGATTGGTTCAAGCGAACTTAAGCACAGTGAAAATTATTTGAGAGAAAACAACTACTATTGTAACCCAGGTTTGCTGAGATCTGTGTCTGGTTGTGGCCAGGTCTAGCACTCCTGGAGAGAGAGATAGGGATGGAGAGAGAGAGATGGAGAGAGAGAGAGAGAGAGAGAGAGAGCGAGCGAGAGGGATGAGAGAGATGTATGGAAAGAGCGAGAGAGATCGAGAGAGAGAGAGAGATGGATAGAGAGAGAGGGATGAGAGAGAGATGTATGGAGAGGGAGAGAGAGAGGGATGAGAGGGATGGAGAGAGAGTGGGACGGAGAGAGAGAGAGGGATGGAGAGAGAGAGAGAGGGATGGAGAGAGAGAGACCGAGAGAGAGAGGGAGGAGAGAGAGAGGGAGGAGAGAGAGAGAGAGGGAGGAGAGAGAGAGAGATGGAGAGAGAGAGAGGGATGGAAGGAGAGTGGGATGGAAAGAGAGAGGGGGGATGGAGAGAGAGGGGGGATGGAGAGAGGGGGACAGAGAGAGAGAGGGGGACGGAGAGAGAAAGTATTTTTTTTTAATTTTTACAAATTTTGAATTGACCTTTATTTAACCAGGAAGGCCAGATCACCTTTATTTAACCAGCTAGGCTAGTTGAGAACACCTTTATTTAACCAGGTAGGCTAGTTGAGAACACCTTTATTTAACCAGATAGGCTAGTTGAGAACAAATTCTCATTTGCAACTGTGACCTGGCCAAGATAAAGCATAGCAGTGTGACACAGACAACACAGAGTTTACACATGGAGTAAACAATAAACAAGTCAATAACATAGTAGAAAAAAAGAGGATCTATATACATTGTGTGCAAAAGGCATGAGGAGGTAGGCAATAAATAGGCCATAGGAGTGAATAATTACAATTTAGCAGATTAACACTGGAGTGATAAATTATCAGATGAACATGCGCAAGTAGAGATACTGGTGTGCAAAAGAGCAGAAAAGTAATTTAAATAAAAACAGTATGGGAATGAGGTAGGTAGATTGGGTGGGCTATTTACCGATAGACTATGTACAGCTGCAGTGATCGGTTAGCTGCTCAGATAGCAGATGTTTAAAGTTGGTGAGGGAGATAAAAGTCTCCAACTTCAGAGATGTTTGCAATTCGTTCCAGTCGCAGGCAGCAGAGAACTGGAAGGAAAGGCGGCCAATGGAGGTGTTGGCTTTGGGAATGATCAGTGAGATACACCTGCTGGAGCGCATGCTACAGGTGGGTGTTGTTATTGTGACCAGTGAGATACATAGAGAACAGGGTTCGATTTGAGATGCGGAGGTTATCAAATTGGTTTGGAGACTCATGTAAAGTAAGATTAGAGACATTAGAGATTATGAATGTCATTATGTTTTAGAAAATAATGTAACAATGACATGTATCAGCCAGTGAAGGCTCCTCTGAGGGATGGAGGGAGAGAGAGAGGGATGGATGGAGAGAGAGAGAGAGAGAGGGATGAGAGACAGAGATGGATGGAGAAAGAGGAAGGAGAGAGACAGTAAAGAGAGGGATAGAGAGACAGGGATGAGAGACAGAGGGATGGAGAAAGAGGGAGGAGAGAGACAGTAAAGAGAGGGATAGAGAGAGGGGGATGAGAGACAGAGAGGGATGGATGGAGAGAGAGAGAGAGAGAGAGAGGGATGAGAGACAGAGAGGGATGGAGAAAGAGGGAGGAGAGAGACAGTAAAGAGAGGAATAGAGAGATAGGGATGGAGAGAGAGGGATGCGAGAGAGAGGGATGGAGAGATAGAATGATGGAAACAGGAAAGAGAGGGATAGAGAGAGAGAGATAGAGAGAGGAATGGGGAGAGAGATGGCGACAGATGGAGGGATGGAGACAGGAAAGAGAGGGATAGAGAGGGAGGCATGAGAGAGAGGGATAGAGAGGGAGGCATGAGAGAGAGGGATAGAGAGAGAGATGAAGGGATGGAGACAGGAAAGAGAGGGATATAGAGGGAGGCATGAGAGAGAGGGATAGAGAGGGAGGCATGAGAGAGAGGGATAGAGAGAGAGATGGAGGGATGGAGACAGGAAAGAGAGGGATAGAGAGGGAGACAGGATAGAGAGGGAGGCATGAGAGAGAGGGATAGAGAGTGATAGAGAGAGAGATGGAGGGATGGAGACAGGAAAGAGAGGGATAGAGAGGGAGGCATGAGAGAGAGGGATAGAGAGGGAGGCATGAGAGAGAGGGATAGAGAGAGAGATGAAGGGATGGAGACAGGAAAGAGAGGGATAGAGAGGGAGGCATGAGAGAGAGGGATAGAGAGGGAGGCATGAGAGAGAGGGATAGAGAGAGCGATGGAGGGAGAGGGATAGAGAGAGCGATAGAGCGATGGAGGGAGAGGGATAGAGAGAGAGAGGCTACAGAAGACTGTTACTGTGGCTTTACGGTGCATTGATAGAGTGGGTTGGTAATGAACAGTGAAAGCTAGAGTTCAGGGGTAGTGGTGGTGGTGTGGGCCTCTGGGCAGAGAGAGGGACATATATGTCCTGTATGGCAGCCTATTTCCTATGTAGTCGCCATACCACTCTGGTCAAAGGTAGTGCACTAAATAGGGAATAGGGTGCGATTGTTTTTTTTTTATTTAATCCATTTTAAAATAATTCTGTAACGTAACAAAATGTGGAAAAAGTCAATGGGTCTGAATTATTTCGGAAGGTAATGTAGATAAATGTGTACAGGACTTTTGTTTTCCTGTGAGGACATTTAAAAAAAAATATATATATATATATATATATATATATATATATATATATATATATATATATATATATATATATATATATATATATATATATACAGTATAAACAAATAAATATTAGAGTACTCGAACAGTCAAAAAAGATCCCATGCCCATCTAAAAAGGCCATCTAGCCAACCCCTCACAGATACAGTGCTGGTCGGCTAGTCTACATGTTGACATTAAGGATAAGAGAGAGGTTTGTATTTGTCAAACGGCAGTCGAGCATCGATCCTCATGTCACCAGAATAAGACTCTGGTTATTTATTGGAAAGGAGCATCAAGCTCATCACCGTGCACTTTCACCACCCTGTTCATCATAACACATTTAATCTGTTTCCTGAGTCGTAGTGGGAAGACCACACAGCATGACTCCAAGTTGACTTAAATATGATTGTTGTTATTTAGGGGCTATTTAGGGTTCAGGGGCTTTAACATTAAGGCATTTCCACCGCAATTTGTCACAAATAATATACAGGGCTGGTTCTATACAGGGCTGGTTCTATACAGGGCTGGTTCTATACAGGGCTGGTTCTATACAGGACTGGTTCTATACAGGGCTGGTTCTATACAGGGCTGGTTCTATACAGGGCTGGTTCTATACAGGGCTGGGGAGGGCTGGTTCTATACAGGGTTGGTTCTATACAGGGCTGGTTCTATACAGGACTGGTTCTATACAGGGCTGGGGAGGGCTGGTTCTATACAGTGCTGGTTCTATACAGGGTTGGTTCTATACAGGGTTGGGTAGGGCTGGTTCTATACAGGGCTGGGGAGGGCTGGTTCTTTACAGGGCTGAGGAGGACTGGTTCTATACAGGGCAGGTTCTATACATGGCTGGGGAGGGTTTAGGGGCTTATCTAGTGGAGGGTTTAGGGGGCCTATCTAGTGGAGGGTTTAGGGGGCCTATCTAGTGGAGGGATTAGGGGGCCTATCTAGTGGAGGGATTAGGGGGCCTATCTAGTGGAGGGTTTAGGGGCCTATTCAGTGGAGGGTTTAGGGGCCTATATAGGGGAGGGTTTAGGGGGCCTATCTAGTGGAGGGTTTAGGGGGCCTATCTAGTGGAGGGTTTAGGGGGCCTATCTAGTGGAGGGTTTAGGGGGCCTATCTAGTGGAGGGATTAGGGGGCCTATCTAGTGGAGGGTTTAGGGGGCCTATCTAGTGGAGGGTTTAGGGGGCCTATCTAGTGGAGGGTTTAGGGGGCCTATCTAGTGGAGGGTTTAGGGGGCATATCTAGTGGAGGGTTTAGGGGGCCTATCTAGTGGAGGGTTTAGGGGGCCTATTCAGTGGTATTCAGAATTGTGGATCGTCTGTGGAGGAAGATGTCTTTGTTCAATCATTCAATCATTGAATATCCGTGAGAGATATGCTTATTTTCAAGGCAACATTACATGCTATCAATAGCAGGGTATAGAAAGATGAATTATTAGATGCAATTTACAATTTGCTAATGTTGTCTGAAATGATCTTTGGCTATTCTATCCTCTTGGAATGTCTTTTTATCCAGTGATATAATATAATCGCAGACCGTCCTGAAGGTTTGGCTTTTGGAACTGTAATCCTTCACAAGCTGTCTGGATCTGAGACTGAGATGTCTCTCTCTCTCTCTCTGGCCTGACATAATCATTTTCATCAGAGCTTCATGCATCCCAAATGGCGCCCTATTCCCTACAGAATACACTACACAATATACATAATATATACAGTAGCAAGAAAAAGTATGTGAAGCCTTTGGGAATGTCCTGGATTTCAGCGTATTCACGACATTTGATCTGATCTTCATCCAGATCACAACAATAGACAAACACAGTCTGCTTAAACTAATAACACACAAACATTTAAATGTGTTCATGTCTTTATTGAACACACAGTGTAAACATTCACAGTGCAGGGTGGGAAAAGTATGTGAACCCTTGGATTCAATAACAGGTCGACTCTCCTTTGGCATTAATAACCTCAACAAAACATTTTCTGTAGTTGCGGATCAGACCTCCACAACTGTCAGGAGGAATTTTGGACCGTTCCTCTTTACAAAACTGTTTCATTTCAGCTATATTCTTAGGATGTCTGGTGTAAACTGCTCTCTTGAGGTGGTGCCACAGCATGTCAATCGAGTTGAGGTCAGGACTCTGACTGGGCCACTCCAGAAGGTATATTTTATTCTGTTGAAGCCATTCTGTTATTGATTTACTTCAGTGTTTTGGGTCGTTGTCCTGTTGCATCACCAAACTTCTGTTGAGTTTCAATTGGTGGACTGATAGCCTTACATTCTCTTGCAAAATGTCTTGATAAACTTGGGAATTAATTTTTCCATCGATGATAGCAAGCTGTCCAGGCCCTGAGGCAACACGGCAGACCCAAACCATGATGCTCCCTCCACCATACTTTACAGTTGGGATGAGGTTTTGATGTTGGTGTGCTGTGCCTTTTTTTTCTCCACACATAATGGTGTGTGTTCCTTCCCAACAACTCAACTGTAGTTTCATCTGTCCACAGAATATTTTGCCAGTAGCGCTGTGGAACATCCAGCTGCTCTTTTGTGAACTTCAGATGTGCAGCAATTTTTTTTTTGACAGCAGTGGCTTATTCCATGGTGTCCTCCCATGAACACCATTCTTGTTTAGTGTTTTACGTATCGTAGACTCGTCAACAGAGATGTTAGCATGTTCCAGAGGTTTCTGTAAGTCTTTAGCTGACACTCTAGGATTCTTCTTAACCTCATTGAGTATTCTGCGCTGTGCTGTTGCAGTCATCTTTGCAGGACAGCCACTCCTAGGGAGAGTAGCAACAGTGCTGAACTTTCTCCATTGATAGACAATGTGTCTTACCGTGGACTGACTTTTAGAGATCTCTTTTATAACTCTTTCCAGCTTTATGCAAGGCAACAATTCTTAATCTTGGGTCTTCTGAGATCTCTTTTCTTCAAGGCATGGTTCACATCAGGCAATGCTTCTTGTGAATAGCAAACTCACATCTTGTGAGTTATTTTTGTAGGGCAAGGCAGCTCTAACCAACATCTCCAATCTCATCTCATTGATTGGACTCCAGGTTAGCTGACTCCTGACTCCAAATATCTTTTGGAGAAGTCATTAGCTTAGGGGTTCACATACTTTTTCCAACCTACACTGTGAATGTTTAAATCATGCATTCAATATAGACAAGAAAAATACCATAATTTGTGTGTTATAGGTTTAAGCACAGTGTGTTTGTCTATTGTTGTGACTTAGATGAAGATCAGATCAAATTTTATGACCAATTTATCCAGAAATCCAGGAAATTCGGTCCCCACTTTGCTGCTATAACAGCCTCCACTCTTCTGGGAAGGCTTTCCACTAGATGTTGGAACGTTGCTGCAGGGACTTGCTTCAGCCACAAGAGCATTAGTGAGGTCGGGCACTGATGTTGGCCGTGTAGGCCTGGCTTGCAGTCGGCGTTCCAATTCATCCCAAAGGTGATCGATGGGGTTGAGGTCAGGGCTCTGTGCAGGCCAATTAAATTCTTCCACAGCAATCTTGACAAACCATTTCTATATGGACCTCACTTTGTGCACACGGGCATTGTCATGCTGAAACAGGAAAGGGTCTTTATCAAACTGTTACCACAAAGTTGGAAGCACAGAATCATCTAGAATGTGTTGTATGCTGTAGTGTTAATATTTCCCGAACCATGGGGCCCGAACCATGAACAACAGCCCCAGACCATTATTCCTCCTCCACCAAACTTTACAGTTGGGACTATGCATTGGGGCAGGTAGCGTTCTCCTAGCATCCGCCAAACCCGGATTTGTCCGTCGGACTGCCAGATGGTGAAGCATGATTAGTCACTCCAGAGAACACATTTCCACTGCTCCAAAGTACAATGGCGGTGGCTTTACACCACTCCAGCCGACGCTTGGCGTTGCGCATGGTGATCTTAGGCTTGTGTGTGGCTGCTCGACCATGGAAATTCATTTCATGAAGCTCCCAATGAACAGTTAACGTGCTGACGTTGCTTCCAGAGGCAGTTTGGAACTCAGTAGTGAGATTTGCGACGGAGGACAGATGATGTTTATGTGCTTCAGCACTCAGCAGTCCCGTTCTGTGAGCTTGTGTGGTCTACCACTTCGTGGCTGAGCCGTTTTTGCTCCTAGATGTGTCCACTTCACAATAACAGCACTTATAGTTGACCAGGGCAGCTCTAGCAAGGCAGAAATTTGACGAACTGACTTGTTGGAAAGGTGGCATCCTATGACGGTGCCACGTTGAAAGTCACTGAGCTCTTCAGTACGGGCCATTCTACTGTTAATGTTTGTCTATGGAGATTGCATGGTGGTGTGCTCAATTTTATTCTCCTGTTAAAAATGGGTTTGTCTGAAACAGCCGAATCCACTAATTTGGAGGTATCCATATACAGTACATTTGTATATATAGTGTATATGTCATTTGGGCTCTGGATAATAATAGTGCACTATAAAGGGTGTCATTTGGGCTCTGGTTAATTGTAGTGCACTATAAAGGGTGTCATTTGGGCTCTGGTTAATAGTAGTGCACTATAAAGGATGTCATTTGGGCTCTGGATAATAATAGTGCACTATAAAGGGTGTCATTTGGGCTCTGGTTAATTGTAGTGCACTATAAAGGGTGTCATTTGGGCTCTGGTTAATAGTAGTGCACTATAAAGGGTGTCATTTGGGTTCTGGATAATAATAGTGCACTATAAAGGGTGCCATTTGGGCTCTGGAAAATAGTAGTGCACTATAAAGGGTGTCATTTGGGCTCTGGAAAATAGTAGTGCACTATAAAGGGTGTAATTTGGGCTCTGGTTAATAGTAGTGCACTGTAAAGGGAATAGGGTGTCATGTGGGCTCTGGTTAATAGTAGTGCACTATAAAGGGTGTCATTTGGGCTCTGGTTAATAGTAGTGCACTATAAAGGGAATAGGGTGTCATGTGGGCTCTGGTTAATAGTAGTGCACTATAAAGGGTGTCATTTGGGCTCTGGTTAATAGTAGTGCACTATAAAGGGTGTCATTTGGGCTCTGGTTAATAGTAGTGCACTATAAAGGGATTAGGGTGTCATGTGGGCTCTGGATAATAGTAGTGCACTATAACGGGAATAGGGTGTCATGTGGGCTCTGGATAATAGTAGTGCACTATAACGGGAATAGGGTGTCATGTGGGCTCTGGACAATAGTAGTGCACTATAAAGGGCATAGGGTGCCATTTGGGCTCTGGTTAATTGTAGTGCACTATAAAGGATGCCATTTGGGGTCTGGTTAATTGTAGTGCACTATAAAGGATGCCATTTGGGCTCTGGTTAATTGTAGTGCACTATAAAGGGTGTCATTTGGGCTCTGGTTAATAGTAGTGCACTATAAAGGGAATAGGGTGTCATTTGGGCTCTGGTTAATAGTAGTGCACTATAAAGGGAATAGGGTGTCATGTGGGCTCTGGATAATAGTAGTGCACTATAAAGGGAATAGGGTGTCATGTGGGCTCTGGTTAATAGTAGTGCACTATAAAGGGAATAGGGTGTCATGTGGGCTCTGGATAATAGTAGTGCACTATAACGGGAATAGGGTGTCATGTGGGCTCTGGATAATAGTAGTGCACTATAAAGGGCATAGGGTGCCATTTGGGCTCTGGATAATAGTAGTGCACTATAAAGGATGCCATTTGGGCTCTGGTTAATTGTAGTGCACTATAAAGGATGCCATTTGGGCTCTGGTTAATTGTAGTGCACTATAAAGGATGCCATTTGGGCTCTGGTTAATTGTAGTGCACTATAAAGGATGCCATTTGGGCTCTGGTTACTAGTAGTGCACTATAAAGGGTGCCATTTGGGCTCTGGTTAATAATAACAGAGAATAACAGAAGTTAGTTTAATCTGTACGTGGTGAATATGGAGAATAACAGAAGTTAGTTTAATCTGGACGTGGTGAATGGTAGAATAACAGAAGTTAGTTTAATCTGGACGTGGTGAATGGTAGAATAACAGAAGTTAGTTTAATCTGTACGTGGTGAATGGGAGAATAACAGAAATTAGTTTTATCTGGACGTGGTGAATGGTAGAATAACGGAAGTTAGTTTAATCTGGACGTGGTGAATGGTAGAATAACAGAAATTAGTTTAATCTATATGTGGTGAATGGTAGAATAACATAAATTAGTTTAATCTGTACGTGGTGAATGGGAGAATAACAGAAATTAGTTTAATCTGGATTTGGTGAATGGGAGAATAACAGAAGTTAGTTTAATCTGTACGTGGTGAATGGTAGAATAACAGAAGTTAGTTTAATCTATATGTGGTGAATGGTAGAATAACAGAAATTAGTTTAATCTGTACGTGGTGAATGGTAGAATAACATAAATTAGTTTAATCTGGATTTGGTGAATGGGAGAATAACAGAAGTTAGTTTAATCTGTACGTGGTGAATGGTAGAATAACAGAAGTTAGTTTAATCTGGACGTGGTGAATGGGAGAATAACATAAATTAGTTTAATCTGGACGTGGTGAATGGTAGAATAACATAAATTAGTTTAATCTATATGTGGTGAATGGGAGAATAACAGAAATTAGTTTAATCTGGACGTGGTGAATGGAAGAATAACAGAAGTTAGTTTAATCTGTACGTGGTGAATGGGAGAATAACAGAAATTAGTTTTATCTGGACGTGGTGAATGGTAGAATAACGGAAGTTAGTTTAATCTGGACGTGGTGAATGGTAGAATAACAGAAGTTAGTTTAATCTGGACGTGGTGAATGGTAGAATAACAGAAGTTAGTTTAATCTGGACGTGGTGAATGGGAGAATAACAGAAGTTAGTTTAATCTGGACGTGGTGAATGGAAGAATAACAGAAGTTAGTTTAATCTGTACGTGGTGAATGGGAGAATAACAGAAATTAGTTTTATCTGGACGTGGTGAATGGTAGAATAACGGAAGTTAGTTTAATCTGGACGTGGTGAATGGTAGAATAACAGAAGTTAGTTTAATCTGGACGTGGTGAATGGGAGAATAACAGAAGTTAGTTTAATCTGGACGTGGTGAATGGAAGAATAACAGAAGTTAGTTTAATCTGTACGTGGTGAATGGGAGAATAACAGAAATTAGTTTTATCTGGACGTGGTGAATGGTAGAATAACGGAAGTTAGTTTAATCTGGACGTGGTGAATGGTAGAATAACAGAAGTTAGTTTAATCTGGACGTGGTGAATGGTAGAATAACAGAAGTTAGTTTAATCTGTACGTGGTGAATGGGAGAATAACAGAAATTAGTTTAATCTGGACGTGGTGAATGGTAGAATAACGGAAGTTAGTTTAATCTGGACGTGGTGAATGGTAGAATAACAGAAGTTAGTTTAATCTGGACGTGGTGAATGGTAGAATAACGGAAGTTAGTTTAATCTGGACGTGGTGAATGGTAGAATAACAGAAGTTAGTTTAATCTGGACGTGGTGAATGGTAGAATAACAGAAGTTAGTTTAATCTGTACGTGGTGAATGGGAGAATAACAGAAATTAGTTTAATCTGGACGTGGTGAATGGTAGAATAACAGAAATTAGTTTAATCTATATGTGGTGAATGGTAGAATAACAGAAGTTAGTTTAATCTGTACGTGGTGAATGGTAGAATAACATAAATGTGTTTAATCTATACGTGGTGAATGGTAGAATAACAGAAGTTAGTTTAATCTGGACGTGGTGAATGGTAGAATAACAGAAATTAGTTTAATCTATATGTGGTGAATGGTAGAATAACAGAAGTTAGTTTAATCTGTACGTGGTGAATGGGAGAATAACAGAAATTAGTTTAATCTGTACGTGGTGAATGGTAGAATAACAGAAGTTAGTTTAATCTGGACGTGGTGAATGGGAGAATAACAGAAGTTAGTTTAATCTGGACGTGGTGAATGGTAGAATAACAGAAATTAGTTTAATCTGTACGTGGTGAATGGTAGAATAACAGAAGTTAGTTTAATCTGGATTTGGTGAATGGTAGAATAACAGAAGTTAGTTTAATCTGTACGTTTTGAATGGTAGAATAACAGAAATTAGTTTTATCTGGACGTGGTGAATGGGAGAATAACAGAAATTAGTTTAATCTGTACGTGGTGAATGGTAGAATAACAGAAGTTAGTTTAATCTGGATTTGGTGAATGGTAGAATAACAGAAGTTAGTTTAATCTGGACGTTTTGAATGGTAGAATAACAGAAATTAGTTTAATCTGTACGTGGTGAATGGTAGAATAACAGAAATTAGTTTAATCTGGACGTGGTGAATGGTAGAATAACAGAAATTAGTTTAATCTGTACGTTTTGAATGGTAGAATAACAGAAATTAGTTTAATCTGGACGTGGTGAATGGTAGAATAACAGAAGTTAGTTTAATCTGTACGTTTTGAATGGTAGAATAACAGAAATTAGTTTAATCTGGACGTGGTGAATGGTAGAATAACAGAAATTAGTTTAATCTATACGTGGTGAATGGTAGAATAACAGAAATTAGTTTAATCTGTACGTTTTGAATGGTAGAATAACAGAAGTTAGTTTAATCTGGACGTGGTGAATGGTAGAATAACAGAAATTAGTTTAATCTATACGTGGTGAATGGTAGAATAACAGAAATTAGTTTAATCTGTACGTGGTGAATGGGAGAATAACAGAAATTAGTTTTATCTGTACGTGGTGAATGGTAGAATAACAGAAGTTAGTTTAATCTGTACGTGGTGAATGGGAGAATAACAGAAATTAGTTTAATCTGTACGTGGTGAATGGGAGAATAACAGAAGTTAGTTTAATCTGTACGTGGTGAATGGTAGAATAACAGAAGTTAGTTTAATCTGGACGTGGTGAATGGTAGAATAACAGAAGTTAGTTTAATCTGTACGTGGTGAATGGGAGAATAACAGAAATTAGTTTAATCTGTACGTGGTGAATGGTAGAATAACAGAAGTTAGTTTAATCTGGACGTGGTGAATGGGAGAATAACAGAAATTAGTTTAATCTGTACGTGGTGAATGGGAGAATAACAGAAATTAGTTTAATCTATATGTGGTGAATGGTAGAATAACAGAAGTTAGTTTAATCTGTACGTGGTGAATGGTAGAATAACAGAAATTAGTTTAATCTGTACGTGGTGAATGGTAGAATAACAGAAGTTAGTTTAATCTGGACGTGGTGAATGGTAGAATAACAGAAGTTAGTTTAATCTGGACGTGGTGAATGGGAGAATAACAGAAGTTAGTTTAATCTGGACGTGGTGAATGGTAGAATAACAGAAGTTAGTTTAATCTGGACGTGGTGAATGGTAGAATAACAGAAGTTAGTTTAATCTGTACGTTTTGAATGGTAGAATAACAGAAATTAGTTTTATCTGGACGTGGTGAATGATTTGAAAAACAGAGGCATTGGTTGTGAAGTACATTTTTCTCCCTGTGAAAGAATACAATAACTTTGAGATAATGGCTACTGGCGTTAGACGTGATAGCGTTGTAGCACTGTGATCGTGTGATGCACAGCTGACATGTTGTGCCGTGTTTCGTGTGTGTGAGGCCGTTATTCTGTCTACTTTAGCAGAAACAGAACCATAGGTAAATGTTGCCCGGAACTGGTAGACTTGTAGCCCAGTGTGTCTTTGTATTATTGGACCATAGAATATATATTTTCAGTGTATCTCGGAGAGAGAACACACCATCACATTGTTGTAGCCCATGTATAGCCTGTTCCGTCCTCTGACACTGTTGCCAACCGTTTTCAATGCATCGTAAATTATCTCTTCTATGCAGAAACATTAAGGCTGATACACTATGGGTGGTTGATGTGTTAAGGGAATTAAAGTATTGTAGCCCAGTGTGGCCCCTGGCGTGGGCTAGCCAGTAGAGGTGAGATGTTTGTAGCCCGAAGCCTCTGTCTTTTGGTATTGTTGCCAACATGTTCCATGCATGTGCGCATCTCATATTTTCTGTCTGTTACGGAAACATTACGGCTGCTATCCCGCAGCTGAATGTTGCAGCGTTGTATCACTCTGTGATCCTACATTAGTGTTTCCACCTCCACATAAATGTATGCATCCTCTAGTCTCTGTCTTCTTAGTAGAAAGGTTCACGGCTGTCGTAGCATGCCATAGGTGAATGTTTTAGGGTTAGGGGTTAGGGTTAGGGGTTATAGTTAGGGTTAGGGGTTAGGGGGAATGTTTTCTCTTTCTGCTGCTCTCACCATCCTCTCCCCCTTTATCCTTTTACTAGACTAGACACTGAGATTCCTTTATCCTTTTACTAGACTAGACACTGAGATTCCTTTATCCTTTTACTAGACTAGATACTGAGATTCCTTTATCCTTTTACTAGACTAGACACTGAGATTACTTTATCCTTTTACTAGACTAGACACTGAGATTCCTTTATCCTTTTACTAGACTAGACACTGAGATTCCTTTATCCTTTTACTAGACTAGACACTGAGATTCCTTTATCCTTTTACTAGACTAGATACTGAGATTCCTTTATCCTTTTACTAGACTAGACACTGAGGTTCCTTTATCCTTTTACTAGACTAGACACTGAGGTTCCTTTATCCTTTTACTAGACTAGACACTGAGATTCCTTTATCCTTTTACTAGACTAGATACTGAGATTCCTTTATCCTTTTACTAGACTAGACACTGAGATTCCTTTATCCTTTTACTAGACTAGACACTGAGGTTCCTTTATCCTTTTACTAGACTAGATACTGAGATTCCTTTATCCTTTTACTAGACTAGACACTGAGGTTCCTTTATCCTTTTACTAGACTAGACACTGAGGTTCCTTTATCCTTTTACTAGACTAGACACTGAGGTTCCTTTATCCTTTTACTAGACTAGACACTGAGCTTCCTTTATCCTTTTACTAGACTAGATACTGAGATTCCTTTATCCTTTTACTAGACTAGACACTGAGCTTCCTTTATCCTTTTACTAGACTAGACACTGAGATTCCTTTATCCTTTTACTAGACTAGACAGTGAGATTCCTTTATCCTTTTACTAGACTAGACACTGAGGTTCCTTTATCCTTTTACTAGACTAGACACTGAGATTCCTTTATCCTTTTACTAGACTAGACACTGAGATTCCTTTATCCTTTTACTAGACTAGACACTGAGATTCCTTTATCCTTTTACTAGACTAGACACTGATATTCCTTTATCCTTTTACTAGACTAGACACTGAGATTCCTTTATCCTTTTACTAGACTAGATACTGAGGTTCCTTTATCCTTTTACTAGACTAGACACTGAGATTCCTTTATCCTTTTACTAGACTAGACACTGAGATTCCTTTATCCTTTTACTAGACTAGACACTGAGCTTCCTTTATCCTTTTACTAGACTAGACACTGAGATTCCTTTATCCTTTTACTAGACTAGACACTGAGATTACTTTATCCTTTTACTAGACTAGACACTGAGATTCCTTTATCCTTTTACTAGACTAGATACTGAGATTCCTTTATCCTTTTACTAGACTAGACACTGAGATTCCTTTATCCTTTTACTAGACTAGATACTGAGATTCCTTTATCCTTTTACTAGACTAGACACTGAGGTTCCTTTATCCTTTTACTAGACTAGACACTGAGGTTCCTTTATCCTTTTACTAGACTAGACACTGAGGTTCCTTTATCCTTTTACTAGACTAGACACTGAGCTTCCTTTATCCTTTTACTAGACTAGATACTGAGATTCCTTTATCCTTTTACTAGACTAGATACTGAGATTCCTTTATCCTTTTACTAGACTAGACACTGAGGTTCCTTTATCCTTTTACTAGACTAGACACTGAGATTCCTTTATCCTTTTACTAGACTAGATACTGAGATTCCTTTATCCTTTTACTAGACTAGACACTGAGATTACTTTATCCTTTTACTAGACTAGACACTGAGATTCCTTTATCCTTTTACTAGACTAGACACTGAGATTCCTTTATCCTTTTACTAGACTAGACACTGAGATTCCTTTATCCTTTTACTAGACTAGATACTGAGATTCCTTTATCCTTTTACTAGACTAGACACTGAGGTTCCTTTATCCTTTTACTAGACTAGACACTGAGGTTCCTTTATCCTTTTACTAGACTAGACACTGAGATTCCTTTATCCTTTTACTAGACTAGATACTGAGATTCCTTTATCCTTTTACTAGACTAGACACTGAGATTCCTTTATCCTTTTACTAGACTAGACACTGAGGTTCCTTTATCCTTTTACTAGACTAGATACTGAGATTCCTTTATCCTTTTACTAGACTAGACACTGAGGTTCCTTTATCCTTTTACTAGACTAGACACTGAGGTTCCTTTATCCTTTTACTAGACTAGACACTGAGGTTCCTTTATCCTTTTACTAGACTAGACACTGAGCTTCCTTTATCCTTTTACTAGACTAGATACTGAGATTCCTTTATCCTTTTACTAGACTAGACACTGAGCTTCCTTTATCCTTTTACTAGACTAGACACTGAGATTCCTTTATCCTTTTACTAGACTAGACAGTGAGATTCCTTTATCCTTTTACTAGACTAGACACTGAGGTTCCTTTATCCTTTTACTAGACTAGACACTGAGATTCCTTTATCCTTTTACTAGACTAGATACTGAGATTCCTTTATCCTTTTACTAGACTAGACACTGAGATTCCTTTATCCTTTTACTAGACTAGATACTGAGATTCCTTTATCCTTTTACTAGACTAGACACTGAGCTTCCTTTATCCTTTTACTAGACTAGACACTGAGATTCCTTTATCCTTTTACTAGACTAGATACTGAGATTCCTTTATCCTTTTACTAGACTAGACACTGAGCTTCCTTTATCCTTTTACTAGACTAGACACTGAGATTACTTTATCCTTTTACTAGACTAGACACTGAGATTCCTTTATCCTTTTACTAGACTAGACACTGAGATTCCTTTTCTTTATTTTTCCTCTCGTGAGGATTCAGGGTGTTTTCTATTGAAGCTAATTGTAATGTAGCCCTGCAGGTTTAGACAAGCAGTACCTCTGAGCTCCGGATTTGATCATTGTCAGATAATCGTCACTCTGCCTCTGTCTCGGAGAGAAGTCTGCCTATGCCTCGGAGAGAAGTCTGCCTATGCCTCGGAGAGAAATCTGCCACTGCCTCGGAGAGAAGTCTGCCTAAGCCTCGGAGAGAAGTCTGCCTAAGCCTCGGAGAGAAGTCTGCCTATGCCTCGGAGAGAAGTCTGCCTATGCCTCGGAGAGAACTGTGCCTATGTCTCGGAGAGAAGTCTGCCTATGCCTCGGAGAGAACTGTGCCTATGTCTCGGAGAGAAGTCTGCCTCTGCCTCGGAGAGAAGTCTGCCGATGTCTCGGAGATAAGTCTGCCTATGCCCCGGAGAGAAGTCTGCCTATGCCTCGGAGAGAAGTCTGCCTAAGCCTCGGAGAGAAGTCTGCCTATGCCTAGGAGAGAAGTCTGCTTATGCCTCGGAGAGAAGTCTGCCTATGCCTCGGAGAGAACTGTGCCTATGTCTCGGAGAGAAGTCTGCCTATGCCTCGGAGAGATGTCTGCCTATGCCTCGGATAGAAGTCTGCCTCTGCCTCGGAGAGAAGTCTGCCTATGTCTCGGAGAGAAGTCTGCCTATGCCCCGGAGAGAAGTCTGCCTATGCCTCGGAGAGAAGTCTGCCTATGCCTAGGAGAGAAGTCTGCTTATGCCTCGGAGAGAAGTCTGCCTATGCCCCGGAGAGAGAGCCTTGAAGAGCAAAGCGGTTTATTCAACCTATGTCTATATGTGACTTGTTTCAGGAAATGAGGCGTATGTTGCTCGTCACTACTTCACAGGAGAGGCATTTGATCGTAAAACATGATTTCATTTTCAAAATGCGTTTTTTTGAGCAGGAATGCCGTCTGGGACGTGAACTTTCATGTGCCTTAATAGTACAGACTCTGAGCTAGGAAATGGTGTATCATATAATGGATGGGCTGGACAAGCCGAGAGATGAGTTCAGATTGGTTTGCCATGTAGCATGCTTCTGTCTATAACAAAAGGCTGTTCAGTATGTGTAGGTAATCATTTCTAAATCAGCTGTTTTTTTTATAGATATCATGAATAACTGCAAAGATGTTGCTCTTTACTTTCTGGAGGAGACAGTTTTGAAATTAGTAGAATGCCTGGTGGAAGCAGGTATGAGAGAGGAGAGAATTCTGGCATTTGATTGCAAATATGCAGAGTGAGTCGAATAGAGAACACACAGAAGGCTGTTGTATAAACACCTGTCTCTGGATTACATCTTCAAACTAAGGGCAACCGTGGCAGAGAGGGAGAAGCGTTGATCCATGTATACGGGTAGAAAAATCTAGCTAGATACATTTTCAGATATTATACATTTCAAATTAAGTCAGAACGTCATCTTCATTGGAAGTTAAAGCTTACTATTAGCTGAAGCTTTCACTTCCAATGAAAATCACGTTCTGACAAAATTTGAAATGTATAATAACTGAAAATGTTGCTAGCTTGATTTTTCTACCTGTATACATGGATAAACACTTCACCCTCTCTGTTACTAACATTAGCTTGGTTTCCTCGCTAGCTAACATTACGTATGATCTGTGTAGTTATATTATTATATAATTTGTATCTCGGAGCCATTTGCATTGATAGTCATAGCCTGATGTTAGCTAGCTAGCTACCATTGGACCTGGTTGGTTAGCTACCTGCAGATTCATGCAAGATAGTAACGTCATGAGTTGGGATTATGGTTCATTGTTTAGTTAACTGCACAAAAGTCAAATTAGGATATAAGGTTAGGACAGCAAGACAGACCAAGTTCTAATATACTCCTGTAGAATATTTAGCTTGTTTTTAATCACATTCACAACCGTAAGCTATTTTCAGTAATTAGCTTTTCACTAACTTATAAGGAATGATCTTGTTGTGAGTTTATTTTTCCTGTAATAATGAATACAAATGACCTAAAGTTAACACGTTGTCAGCTATATGCTGATGTCATACATGTGAATCCTTAATGAGATGGGTGGGTCTAAGGCTGAAGAGGGTGGTAACGATGCTGAATGGGTGTAGACAAAGAAGAGCTCTTCACTAGATACCAAAACATTCAAATGTGTGGTTTCTAGTTGATCAACTTTAAAAGCAGAATTACTTTCCCATTGTTCCTCAACTGTAGTGTATGATACACCATTTCCTAGCTCAGAGTCTGTACTTTTATCCAATGTCAAAAACACATTTTCAAACGAATCGAGATGGTCGGTCACTTATCCTGAGAGAGGAGTGGGAGAGACAGCGAGAGAGGGAAAGAGAGCGAGATGTGAATTAGGAGGGGGAAAAATTGTGTGGCGTAGTCGGCATCAATGTACTCTGAAACATTTCTAAGTTGGTTGTCGTTTAGATAGCATTTCATCCACTATAAGGGATTTTTAGCAGGGTTGAGAGACCAAGTATTATTCAGGCTTGTGGTTGGACTATAACAAGGAGCCTTAGATAATAAGAATAGAGTCATTGTCCTGTCACTCCTTCCTCTCCATCCTTCCTCTCCCTCCCTCTTGTCTCTCCCTCCTCTCCCACCATCCTGTCTCTCCCTCCTCTTCCTCCCCCTGTTCTTTACTCCTCTCCCTCCTGTCCCTCCCTCCTCTCCCTCCTCTCCCTCCTCTCCCACCCTCCTGTCTCTCCCTCCTCTTCCTCCCCCTGTTCTTTACTCCTCTCCCTCCTTTCTCTCCCTCCCATCCCTCCCTCCCTACGCTCCTTCACTCCTCTCCATCCATCCCTCCCTTCCCTATCTCCTTTTTCTCCCCCCCTCCTGTCTCTTCCTCCCTCCCTCTTTTCCCTCTTCTCCCTCTGCCCTCCCATACTGTGCCTAGTGTTCAGCCTGCAACTGTGATTATCTGCTGTCTGTCTGTGGCACAAACCTATCCTGATCCTGTTAGACTAGGCCATTCTGTTGCTGTTAGAAAATACCATCCTGTTTCAGTTAGAATAGGCCATTCTGTTGCTGTTAGACAAGACCATCCTGTTCCTGTTAGACAAGACCATCCTGTTCCTGTTAGACTAGGCCATTCTGTTGCTGTTAGACAATACCATCCTGTTGCTGTTAGACTAGGCCATTCTGTTCCTGTTAGACAAGACCAACCTGTTCCTGTTCCTGTTAGACAAGGCCATCCTGTTCCTGTTAGACAAGGCCATCCTCTTCCTGTTAGACAAGACCATCCTGTTCCTGTTAGAAAAGACCATCCTGTTCCTGTTAGACAAGGCCATCCTGTTTCTGTTAGACAAGACTATCATGTTCCTGTTAGACAAGACCATCCTGTTCCTGTTAGACAAGGCCATCCTGTTCCTGTTAGACAAGGCCATCCTGTTCCTGTTCCTGTTAGACAAGGCCATCCTGTTCCTGTTCCTGTTAGACAAGGCCATCCTGTTCCTGTTCCTGTTAGACAAGGCCATCCTGTTCCTGTTAGACAAGACCATCCCGTTCCTGTTCCTGTTAGACAAGACCATCCTGTTCCTGTTCCTGTTAGACAAGACCATCCTGTTCCTGTTAGACAAGACCATCCTGTTCCTGTTAGACAAGACCATCCTGTTCCTGTTAGACAAGACCATCCTGTTCCTGTTAGACAAGACCATCCTGTTCCTGTTAGACAAGACCATCCTGTTCCTGTTAGACAAGGCCATCCTGTTCCTGATAGACAAGGCCATCCTGTTCCTGTTAGACAAGACCATCCTGTTCCTGTTAGACAAGACCATCCTGTTCCTGTTTGACAAGGCCATCCTGTTCTTCCTGTTAGACAAGACCATCCTGTTACTGTTAGACAAGACCATCCTGTTCCTGTTAGACAAGGCCATCCTGTCCCTGTTAGACAAGACCATCCTGTTCCTGATAGACAAGTTCATCCTGTTCCTGTTAGACAAGGCCATCCTGTTCCTGTTAGACAATGCCATCCTGTTCCTGTTCCTGTTAGACTAGGCCATCCTGTTCCTGTTAGACTAGGCCATCCTGTTCCTGTTAGACAAGACCATCCTGTTCCTGTTAGACAAGGCCATCCTGTTCCTGTTAGACAAGGCCATCCTGTTCCTGTTAGACAAGGCCATCCTGTTCCTGTTCCTGTTAGACTAGGCCATCCTGCTCCTATTAGACAAGGGGTCACACCAATCACGTGTTCCCAAATGGCACGGTATTCCTCGTATAGTCCACTTATGTTGCCCTGGTCAAAAGTAGTGCTCTGTGTCTGCATTTTCTTGTTTATTAGACTGGCAGTGTGTGATGTGTTACAGACTGGCAGTGTGTGATGTGTTACAGACTGGCAGTGTGTGATGTGTTACAGACTGGCAGTGTGTGGTGTGTGAGACTGGCAGTGTGTGATGTGTTACAGACTTGCAGTGTGTGGTGTGTGAGACTGGCAGTGTGTGGTGTGTGAGACTGGCAGTGTGTGGTGTGTGAGACTGGCAGTGTGTGATGTGTTACAAACTGGCAGTGTGTGATGTGTTATAGACTGGCAGTGTGTGGTGTGTGAGACTGGCAGTGTGTGATGTGTTAGAGACTGGCAGTGTATGATGTGTTACGGACTGGCAGTGTGTGGTGTGTTACAGACTGGCAGTGTGTGATGTGTGAGACTGGCAGTGTGTGGTGTGTTACAGACTGGCGGTGTGTGATGTGTCACAGACTGGCAGTGTGTGATGTGTTACAGACTGGCAGTGTGTGATGTGTTACAGACTGGCAGTGTGTGATGTGTTACAGACTGGCAGTGTGTGGTGTGTTACAGACTGGCAGTGTGTGATGTGTAAGACTGGCAGTGTGTGGTGTGTGAGACTGGCAGTGTGTGGTGTGTGAGACTGGCACTGTGTGGTGTGTGAGACTGGCAGTGTGTGGTGTGTGAGACTGGCAGTGTGTGGTGTGTGAGACTGGCAGTGTGTGGTGTGTGAGACTGGCAGTGTGTGGTGTGTGAGACTGTCAGTGTGTGGTGTGTGAGGCCTGCAGTGTATGGTGTGTGAGACTGGCAGTGTGTGGTGTGTGAGACTGGCAGTGTGTGGTGTGTGAGACTGGCAGTGTGTGGTGTGTGAGACTGTCAGTGTGTGGTGTGTGAGGCCTGCAGTGTATGGTGTGTGAGACTGGCAGTGTGTGGTGTGTGAGACTGGCAGTGTGTGGTGTGTGAGACTGGCAGTGTGTGGTGTGTGAGACTGGCAGTGTATGTTTCTGCCTTTCTCTTTTGAGAGTCACATGTGGATGGCGATGACTAAAGCTTGCTTTGCAGTGGGTGGGGGGGTCCGTCATTGGTGCGCTTCCGGGGGCGTGGGGTGGGGGTGTGTGGGGGGGTCCTTCCTGTTCCCTTTGCTTATCCTTCCCTGTCTTCCTTCCTTCCTTCCTTCCCAAAACAGAGCACCTGCACACAAAGCACACTCCCTCCTCCTCCTCCCACCTGAGCACTGACACACCCCTTCCATCTGTCTTTTCCTACCCAGAATTCCCTAACAACCCGCCACCTGGGGGCCGTGAGATCCCGCAGGAGCAGCACAATGCGGGTGCCGTCATCGGGGGCGCCGTGGGCGGGGTCGTCCTGTTAGCGGCGGCCGCCACCCTGCTCTTTGTGTTCCTGCGCCGCCGCCAGCGCACCTTCAAGGGCGACTACAGCACCAAGAAGCAGGTGTTTGGGAACGGCTACAGCAAGGCCGGGGGCCTGCCAGCACACCCTCCCATCCCCAACAACCTGCAGTACCCAGACGACTCAGATGACGAGAAGAAGCCTGCCCAGATCGCTGTGACCGGAGGGTTCGAGGCGAGCGAGCGTGATTTTGACGGAGATGCGGAGGACTTGAAGAGGCCCTATTTCACAGTGGACGAAGGAGAGAGTCAAGATTATGATGAACGGACTCTCGCTTTCCAGTACAACCCCGGGCCGGATATAGCCGATGATATGGTGTCCCAAACCGATGGCTCTGTCATTTCAAAGAAAGAGTGGTATGTGTAGGGACGTGCAACAAACAACCAAACCAACCAAGCTCCCGTCCCACCCACTTACCATCGCACTAGCACCACCACTACCATCACTACTACCACCACACCACCACCCCTAACACCACCACTACTACCACCTCACCACCACCCCTAACACCATCACTACTACCACCTCACCACCTCCCCTAACACCACCACTACTACCACCACTACTACCCCCACTACTACCACCACACCACCACCCCTACCACCACCACCCCTACTTCCACCACTACCACCACTACTACCACCCCTACTTCCACCACCACCACTACTACCACCCCTACTAACACCACACCACCACTACTACCACTGCCACCACACCACCACCCCTACCACCACGACCACCCCTACTTCCACCACTACTACCACTAATATCACCCCCAACTAACACCACACCACCACTACTACCACTACCACCACACCACCACCCCTACCATCACCACCACCACTACTTTCACCACTACCACCACTACTACCACCCCTACTTCCACCACCACCACTACCACCACTAATACCGCCACCACTACCACCACACCACCACTAATACTACTACTACCACCACACCACCACCCCTACCACCACCACCACTACCGCTACCACCACCCCTACCACCACCACCACTACCGCTACCACCACCACTACTACCGCTACCACCACCACTACTACCACTACCACCACCACTACCACCACCACTACCACCACAACTACCACCACCACTACCACCACCACCACCACCACCACTACTACCACTACCACCACCACCCCTACTTCCACTACCACCACTACGACCCCTACCACCACCACTACCACCACTACTACCACCACCACCACTACCACCACCACCCCTACAACCACCACTACCACTTTACCACTACTACCACCACCACCACTACTACCACTACTACCACCACCCCTACCACCACCACCACCACCACCACCACTACCACCACTACCACCACTACTACCACCACTACTACCACCACTACTACCACCACCACCACTACCACCACTACCACCACTACTACCACCACTACTACTACCACCATCACTACTACCACCACTACCACCACTACTACCACTACTACCACCACCACTACTACCACCACTACTACCACCACTACCACCACTACTACCACCACTACTACCACCACCACCACTACTACCACCACTACTACCACCACCACCACTACCACCACTACTACTACCACCACTACCACCACTACCACCACTACTACCACCACTACTACTACCACCACTACTACCACCACCACCACCACTACTACCACCACAACACCTCATCCCATCCCTCCCTCCACCTCATCCCTGAGCAGTTCTGTGTAGTACCACCCCAACCCCGCAGCCCATCAGCACCCAGTGAGCTAAATCCGCTTTAGAACATGCAACATCAAGTCCTAAAGAGCTCATCATCAACATGTCAAAGATGACATTACATTGAAATTCCATGAGATGAAACTGCAGATAATCCAAAACACAGTTTGTCATTGGACTCATGCCTAACCAACATTGACTTCCATTGGACTCATGCCTAACCACCATTGACTTCCATTGGACTCATGCCCAAAAACCATTGACTTCCATTGGACTCGTGCCCAACCACCATTGACTTCCATTGGACTCATGCCCAAAAACCATTGACTTCCATTGGACTCATGCCCAAAAACCATTGACTTCCATTGGACTCATGCCCAAAAACCATTGACTTCCATTGGACTCATGCCCAACCACCATTGACTTCCATTGGACTCATGCCCAACCACCATTGACTACCATTGGACTCATGTCCAACCCCCATTGACTTTTGAAGGCCAGACAGAAAGAGTTATCTGGTCACTTGGAAAATACAGGTGGATTATTGTTGTGTGTTTTTCCATGATATTCTAAATGTATTACATGTATAGAGACTTGGGAGAGATGAGGTATTTGCTAAGCACATTGTGAAAGTCCAACACTGGATGTATGATACATTGTTTTATTATTATTCTTCTCATCACCATTGCCTTTTCTGCATTTTTTTTTTTATATATAACTTGTTTTTGTATGTTATGGGGACAACTAGGGGTCAAAGGTTGTCTAGGGGGTAAAATGTCAAACTATAGATGGAGTTGTACAGATGGTCTCTTATTCAGTATGACCAGCAACACTAGTAAAGACTGGTTCCGCCCATGTATTACAGCAGAACACACCATACTACAGAGTATAGTAGTAGGGGAGACTGGGGTAAGTTGAGACATTGTTGGTGCATTCAGCATCATTCCGTCAAGGTGAAATAAATGATTATTTCTAACGAAGATATCTACATATATTTCAGGATGTTTTTTAATAAGTGGTTTCTCGGCACTACTTGCTCCAGGTATGATGTCCGCCTTTCAAATGTCTGTACCGAAAACCAATACTTTTTCTACCATGTCTATCTTTATTTCCCAAACACAACTAACGGTATTTTAATCATTTTAAGCCTCTTTTAACATAGGCCAGGCCCTGTTGTTACCTCATATGCCTTGCATTACGCCTGGTGAGAAAGCACTTCAATTAGCTCTTACTTGCTATTGGCTCAACCATTGGCTCAACGTACCCCAAGGCAAACATGTTGACTTTATTAGCCCATACAGCTACAAACATGTTGAGTTTATTAGCCCATACAGCTACAAACATGTTGACTTTATTAGCCCATACAGCTACAAGGATGTACTTCCATGCCAGGTTTATAACCTCACATTGAAGCTTATACAGACCAGAACTGATGTATAGAACAATCTTGTAATTATCTACTTTAATTTAGATACAAGCATCATGAAACCTCTTAACACAATAAATGAATTTGTCTTGGTGAATACCAGTGTTTTGGACTCAACATGCTAACCACTTTTCCCATGTCTCCATGAAATGATGACCTCTTCCCAAATATTTGGTCAAATTATTCATTTTGTGTATTGTTTCATAGAAACAAGGTATGGCGGCTCAACTTTGGCTCAAGTTACCCCATTCTCCCTTGACTGTGTGTTAGAGTATATGATGTATTTTTTGCCTCCTCCCAGACCTAACTAAAAAAAGACATGTATGTTTTAGCTTCTCTCCAAAGACATGTATGTTTTTTTTATGTAAGAACTCTGTACTCTTCAGGGTATCATGAGGCCTGTGCACACTGCACTGAGAGCTCAGGCACATGTCAACGCAACACGCCATGTGAACATGGCAGTAATACATACAGGCCTAGAGGAGATGGCAGTAGATATAGAAGGAGAATGCGTCGCGACGTGCCCTACATTCAGATGCCCGAGTTGTTTTAGTGGCCATTTTAGTTTGGCAGCCATTTTAACTCCACTGAGAAAGCAGGAGAGAGAAAGAAGGCAGAAAGGCTGCTGTCATGAACCACTTAAATGGATCCCACATTCACTTTGTGTGACATCTTCACTTCTTAAGGGGTGTCCAGTGTTTTCAACAGACAAGACAACAACAACAAAAATACTTCAATGATGCTCTGAGAAAGTCCATTCAATAATCTGCATCTTGAAAGGGTCTACCTGTGTACCCGAACTCTTTACGTAATTAAAATGTGTCTTTGAGTTGTTGAGCGATCGTAATCATGTCTTATTTTAGCCACGTTGGATCACTGTGGATCTCAACAGACGGTTCCAGAGTGATGTTGGGCCTGTGTGACTGTATGAATTGTCCCTAAGGTACTAGCTACAGTACTTCCCACTCACGCCACCTTTAGCAGGAGCCTCCTGGGACAATGAGGACAATGAGGACAATGCTAAACGTGGGTGTGCTTCTCTGCCTTCAGAGAGAACATTTTTAAAAGCAAAGGGAATAGAGAAATATTGTGATAAATATTGTCACACCGGAATTTGTCAAGCTCTGTTTTTTCTTTTTGTTGTTGTTTGTTTTCATTGGGTGATGGTCTTTGTTTCATAGATTAAATTGCAACAGCTCTGTATCGATTCATACTGGAGAAAAAATATGGTTATTTTTGCCTGACGTGTTGGCAGCTGAACCTGTAGATGGGCATACAACCATCCTTTAGAGAGCCATTGTATTGGTTGGCTTTTTAAACCCACTATCTTGCTTGCCAGTAGCTGAGGTCCACAGCAGAAACAGTCTTTGTCCTCACAGCTTTGAGGTCCATCACACACAAGCTACAGTACAATATTATGATTGGCAAAAAAACTAAGTACGTTGTGGGAATTCTGTCAAAAAAGGACAAAGACTTTTTGACAGGAGTCAAAGCACAGAGGATACTTACCTGGCTCGTTTTAAACTGGGAGAAAAGATGAAGTGTTGTTTTTATGTGATTTATGTGAGGGTTGGATGTATGGGTGTTGTTTGCAGGGGAGGCTGGTGGGAGGAGGTATTGGAGGACGGGCTTTGTGTTCACAGATCAGAGGAGAAGACGGCTCCTTGCCAGTGTTTGTAGAGAGGTGGGATATGATGTGCTGGCCAGAGGCTGACAGGATTTCATCATTCTGTAGAGACCAATGTTTCATCTCAAAAGCACCCTATCCCATACAATGCAAACTACTAATGAGCAGTGCACTATATAGGGAATAGGGTGCTATTTGGGACGCAAACCAAATATTAGTGTTACATGTTTCTCTGCAGACCCAGCAACATGATTCTGATTCTGAACCACCACTACAATGTGTTGATTCTGATTCTGAACCACCACTATAATGTGATTCTGATTCTGAACCACCACTATAATGTGATTCTGATTCTGAACCACCACTATAATGTGATTCTGATTCTGAACCACCACTATAATGTGATTCTGATTCTGAACCACCACTATAATGTGATTCTGATTCTGAACCACCACTATAATGTGATTCTGATTCTGAACCACCACTATAATGTGATTCTGATTCTGAACCACCACTATAATGTGATTCTGATTCTGAACCACCACTATAATATGATTCTGATTCTGAACCAACACTATAATGTGATTCTGATTCTGAACCAACACTATAATGTGATTCTGATTCTGAACCAACACTATAATGTGATTCTGATTCTGAACCACCACTATAATGTGATTCTGATTCTGAACCACCACTATAATGTGATTCTGATTCTGAACCACCACTATAATGTGATTCTGATTCTGAACCACCACTATAATGTGATTCTGATTCTGAACCAACACTATAATGTGATTCTGATTCTGAACCACCACTATAACTTGATTTTGATTCTGAACCACCACTATAATGTGATTCTTATTCTGAACCACCACTATAATGTGATTCTGATTCTGAACCACCACTATAATGTGATTCTGATTCTGAACCACCACTATAATGTGATTCTGATTCTGAACCACCACTATAATGTGATTCTGATTCTGAACCAACACTATAATGTGATTCTGATTCTGAACCACCACTATAATGTGATTCTGATTCTGAACCACCACTATAATGTGATTCTGATTCTGAACCAACACTATAATGTGATTCTGATTCTGAACCAACACTATAATGTGATTCTGATTCTGAACCACCACTATAATGTGATTCTGATTCTGAACCACCACTATAATGTGATTCTGATTCTGAACCACCACTATAATGTGATTCTGATTCTGAACCACCTCTATAATGTGATTCTGATTCTGAACCACCACTATAATGTGATTCTGATTCTGAACCACCACTATAATGTGATTCTGATTCTGAACCACCACTATAATGTGATTCTGATTCTGAACCACCACTATAATATGATTCTGATTCTGAACCAACACTATAATGTGATTCTGATTCTGAACCAACACTATAATGTGATTCTGATTCTGAACCAACACTATAATGTGATTCTGATTCTGAACCACCTCTATAATGTGATTCTGATTCTGAACCACCACTATAATGTGATTCTGATTCTGAACCACCACTATAATATGATTCTGATTCTGAACCAACACTATAATGTGATTCTGATTCTGAACCACCACTATAATGTGATTCTGATTCTGAACCACCACTATAATGTGATTCTGATTCTGAACCACCACTATAATGTGATTCTGATTCTGAACCAACACTATAATGTGATTCTGATTCTGAACCAACACTATAATGTGATTCTGATTCTGAACCACCACTATAATGTGATTCTGATTCTGAACCACCACTATAATGTGATTCTGATTCTGAACCACCTCTATGTGTTACACTTGAAAGATGAGAACACAACTATAACGACGTTAAACCGTGTTTATTTTCGCCTTGTGTTCTTTATTTCTGCTGCAATGATTCTGAATGAAAACCACATGCAACACGTTTTATGAAAGAGACCACACATCAGCCTTTATTTTCTTATTCCTTCGGTATGTTAGCTAAGTGTTCAGGGGCTATGCCTTTTGTGAGAAGTGAGGTTTTGTTCAAATATATTGCATATAAAGAATGATTTAACATAGATGAAGAAGAGAAGTTCTCTTTGACGTTAAAGTTGAGGAGGAATGATCCTAATAGCTTGTATCTCTGTGATGTCAGAAACACCTTCCATAATGTCCTATCAAATGACAGAGAAAGGAGAGACATTAGATGTTACTTCCTCTTCACTTCAACCCTCCGGCACTTTGATTCCCCGTAAAAACACCTAAATAGCTGGAGAACGTCTGCAGAGTTGAAAACAGAATTATTCCCACGGTAATTGAGAGATTTGGTATAATTCAAACACCCCTAGAACACAACGGTGTCCCAGTGCCCAAAGCATTTCCATAACTGAAGTCAATTATATTTCTATTCAAGCACAAATCAATGTTTTGTTCCTTTTAGGAACCACTGCCATACTTGACCTGAAATGATTAAAACAAACATGGGAGAATGACAGAATTAGGTATTGGTGTTGTCCTTGAATCCATAGATTATGGTTGTTGTAAAAATGATTCTCTATCTTGTTTTTCATTGTCATTCCCTCAATATACTTTTGTATACAATAGCATTAAGTCTAAAGGCTTCAACTCTTTTGTATACAATAGCATTACGTCTGTAAGCTTCAGCCCAACATTCCATTGTAAATAATGTATATAATATCGAAGTTGAGATTATAGATGGGTTTTATTTAGGGGCCCTCCTGCCTGTTCAATAGACAACAGACCTATTGCCCCCACAATATACCTATCGTCCCTAAAACAACAGACCTATCTCCCCCACAATAGACCTATCTCCCCCACAACAACAGACCTATCTCCCCCACAACAATAGACATATCTCCCCCACAACAACATAGCTATCGTCCCCACAACAACAGACCTATCAACCCACAACAACAGACCTATCGTCCCCCACAACAACAGACCTATCATCCCACAACAACAGACCTATCTCCCCCACAACAACAGACCTATCAACCCACAACAACAGACCTATCTCCCCCACAACAACAGACCTATCTCCCCCACAACAACAGACCTATGAACCCACAACAACAGACCTATGAACCCACAACAACAGACCTATCTCCCCCACAACAACAGACCTATCAACCCACAACAACATACCTATCTCCCCCACAACAACAAACCTATCAACCCACAACAACAGACCTATCAACCCACAACAACAGACCTATCAACCCACAACAACAGACCTATCTCCCCCACAACAACAGACCTATCTCCCCCACAACAACATACCTATCTTCCCCACAACAACATACCTATCTTCCCCACAACAACAGACCTATCGCCCCCACAACAACAGACCTATCTCCCCCACAACAACAGACCTATCTCCCCAACAACAACAAACCTATCAACCCACAACAACAGACCTATCAACCCACAACAACAGATCTATCTCCCCACAACAACAGACCTATCTCCCCCACAACAACAGACCTATCTTCCCACAATAGACCTATCGTCCCCACAACAACAGACCTATCAACCCACAACAACAGACCTATCGTCCCCACAACAGACCTATCAACCCACAAAAACAGATCTATCTCCCCACAACAACAGACCTATCTCCCCCACAACAACAGACCTATCTTCCCACAATAGACCTATCGTCCCCACAACAACAGACCTATCAACCCACAACAACAGATCTATCTCCCCACAACAACAGACCTATCTCCCCCACAACAACAGACCTATCTTCCCACAATAGACCTATCGTCCCCACAACAACAGACCTATCAACCCACAACAACAGACCTATCGTCCCCACAACAGACCTATCAACCCACAAAAACAGATCTATCTCCCCACAACAACAGACCTATCTCCCCCACAACAACAGACCTATCTTCCCACAATAGACCTATCGTCCCCACAACAACAGACCTATCAACCCACAACAACAGACCTATCGTCCCCACAACAACAGACCTATCGTCCCCACAACAACAGACCTACCTCCCCCACAACAACAGACCTATCTCCCCCACAACAACATATCTATCGTCCCCACAACAACAGACCTATCGTCCCCACAACAACATAGCTATCGTCCCCACAACAACAGACCTATCAACCCACAACAACAGACCTATCTCCCCCACAACAACAGACCTATCAACCCACAACAACAGACCTATCAACCCACAACAACAGACCTATCTCCCCCACAACAACAGACCTATCGTCCCCACAACAACAGACCTATCTCCCCCACAACAACAGACCTACCTCCCCCACAACAACAGACCTATCGTCCCCACAACAACAGACCTATCGTCCCCACAACAACAGACCTATCGTCCCCACAACAACAGACCTATCGTCCCCACAACAACATACCTATCTCCCCCACAACAACATATCTATCATCCCCACAACAACAGACCTATCGTCCCCACAACAACATAGCTATCGTCCCCACAACAACAGACCTATCATCCCACAACAACAGACCTATCATCCCACAACAACAGACCTATCTCCCCCACAACAACAGACCTATGAACCCACAACAACAGACCTATGAACCCACAACAACAGACCTATCTCCCCCACAACAACAGACCTATCAACCCACAACAACATACCTATCTCCCCCACAACAACAAACCTATCAACCCACAACAACAGACCTATCAACCCACAACAACAGACCTATCAACCCACAACAACAGACCTATCTCCCCCACAACAACAGACCTATCTCCCCCACAACAACAGACCTATCAACCCACAACAACATACCTATCTCCCCCACAACAACAGACCTATCAACCCCACAACAACAGACCTATCGTCCCCACAACAACAGACCTATCAACCTACAACAACAGACCTATCAACCCACAACAACAGACCTATTTTGACTGCAAACATATATATTACAGATCAACTATGATTAGGTTTGCAAAATTCTGGTAACTCCAGTCAGGACTTCTGGGAATTTGGCGGAAGTTACTGGAAATGTTCACCCTTACCTTTGATGGCTAGATTGAGTTGATATGCATAAATTAGTGTTACCACCATTATCCACCTGAATCTGACCACTCCAGCACAGTAGGTTGCGTTCACATTCTGCTTGTTCCCTCCTGATTCCAGAAATCTTCCAACTGGAATGTCTGGAAAACCTGGGAATCTTGGGGGAAAGTTACCGGAATTTTGCAACCCAAACAGCAAGGTTTTGATATGCTGCCGATATGAGCTATTATTGTCACAGAGCCGATGCATTCCTTAGATTGACTGTAAATAATAAACTGCAACGTAATAAAAAAGAGAGAGAAGTTGTCTGTATGCAGCCATGTGAATGGAAAATATGTCTGAGGGTGTTATTACAAATATTGGTGGAAAAAAATCAATTCTTGTTCACATGTGATGATCCAGTGAAGTAACTTGTATTTGTTTTTAAAAGCATTAAATGATTTCAATAGTCAAAGCTGTTCTCCTGTCCCCATTCACTCACTGAATGAGTAGTGCTGTTCTCCTGTCCCCATTCACTCACTGAATGAGTAGTGCTGTTCTCCTGTCCCCATTCACTCACTGAATGAGTAGTGCTGTTCTCCTGTCCCCATTCACTCACTGAATGAGTAGTGCTGTTCTCCTGTCCCCATTCACTCACTGAATGAGTAGTGCTGTTCTCCTGTCCCCATTCACTCACTGAATGAGTAGTGCTGTTCTCCTGTCCCCATTCACTCACTGAATGAGTAGTGCTGTTCTCCTGTCCCCATTCACTCACTGAATGTGTAGTGCTGTTCTCCTGTCCCCATTCACTCACTGAATGAGTAGGCTGTTCTCCTGTCCCCATTCACTCACTGAATGAGTAGTGCTGTTCTCCTGTCCCCATTCACTCACTGAATGAGTAGTGCTGTTCTCCTGTCCCCATTCACTCACTGAATGATTACATAATATGTGTTACTATATCTGACTGAACCTCATTTAATCAATCCACACATGCCTTGTTTGTCTCCCCCATGGAACCCTCTGGTCAACAGTAGTACACTACATAGGGAATAGGGTTCCACGTGGAACCTTCTGGTCAACAGTAGTACACTACATAGGGAATAGGGTGCTACGTGGAACCCTTTGGTCAACAGTAGTACACTACATAGGGAATAGGGTTCCACATGGAACCCTTTGTTCAACAGTAGTACACTACATAGGGAATAGGGTGCTACGTGGAACCCTTTGGTCAACAGTAGTACACTACATAGGGAATAGGGTTCCACATGGAACCCTTTGTTCAACAGTAGTACACTACATAGGGAAAAGGGTGCCACGTGGAACCCTCTGGTCAACAGTAGTACACTACATAGAGATTAGGGTGCTACGTGGAACCCTCTGTTCAACAGTAGTACACTGCATAGGGAATAGGGTGCCACGTGGAACCCTCTGGTCAACAATAGTACATTACATAGGGAATAGGGTTCCATGTGGAACCCTCTGGCCAACAGTAGTACACTACATAGGGAATAGGGTTCCACGTGGAACCCTTTGGTCAACAGTAGTACATTACATAGGGAATAGGGTGCTACGTGGAACCCTTTGGTCAACAGTAGTACACTACATAGGGAATAGGGTGCCATGTGGAACCCTCTGGTCAACAGTAGTACACTACATAGGGAATAGGGTTCCACATGGAACCCTCTGTTCAACAGTGGTACACTACATAGGGAAAAGGGTGCCACGTGGAACCCTCTGGTCAACAGTAGTACACTACATAGGGAATAGGGTGCTATGTGGAACCCTTTGGTCAACAGTAGTACACTACATAGGGAATAGGGTGCTACGTGGAACCCTTTGGTCAACAGTATTACACTACATAGAGATTAGGGTGCTATGTGGAACCCTTTGGTCAACAGTAGTACACTACATAGGGAATAGGGTGCTACGTGGAACCCTTTGGTCAACAGTATTACACTACATAGGTAATAGGGTGCCACGTGGAACCCTTTGGTCAACAGTAGTACACTACATAGGTAATAGGGTGCCACGTGGAACCCTCTGGTCAACAGTAGTACATTACATAGGGAATAGGGTTCCACGTGGAACCCTCTGTTCAACAGTGGTACACTACATAGGGAAAAGGGTGCCACGTGGAACCCTCTGGTCAACAGTAGTACACTACATAGGGAAAAGGGTGCTATGTGGAACCCTTTGGTCAACAGTAGTACACTACATAGGGAATAGGGTGCTACGTGGAACCCTTTGGTCAACAGTATTACACTACATAGAGATTAGGGTGCTATGTGGAACCCTTTGGTCAACAGTAGTACACTACATAGGGAATAGGGTGCTACGTGGAACCCTTTGGTCAACAGTATTACACTACATAGGTAATAGGGTGCCACGTGGAACCCTTTGGTCAACAGTAGTACACTACATAGGTAATAGGGTGCCACGTGGAACCCTCTGGTCAACAGTAGTACATTACATAGGGAATAGGGTTCCACGTGGAACCCTCTTGTCAACAGTAGTACACTACATAGGGAATAGGGTTCCACGTGGAACCCTTTGGTCAACAGTGGTACACTACATAGGGAAAAGGGTGCCACGTGGAACCCTCTAGTCAACAGTAGTACACTACATAGGGAATAGGGTGCTATGTGGAACCCTTTGGTCAACAGTAGTACACTACATAGGGAATAGGGTGCTATGTGGAACCCTTTGGTCAACAGTAGTACACTACATAGGGAATAGGGTGCTACGTGGAACCCTTTGGTCAACAGTATTACACTACATAGAGATTAGGGTGCTATGTGGAACCCTCTGGTCAACAGTAGTACACTACATAGGGAATAGGGTGCTACGTGGAACCCTTTGGTCAACAGTATTACACTACATAGGTAATAGGGTGCCACGTGGAACCCTTTGGTCAACAGTAGTACACTACATAGGGAATAGGGTTCCACATGGAGCCCTCTGGTCAACAGTAGTACACTACATAGGGAATAGGGTTCCACGTGGAACCCTTTGGTCAACAGTAGTACATTACATAGGGAATAGGGTGCTACGTGGAACCCTTTGGTCAACAGTAGTACACTACATAGGGAATAGGGTGCCATGTGGAACCCTCTGGTCAACAGTAGTACATTACATAGGGAATAGGGTGCTACGTGGAAACCTCTGGTAAACAGTAGTACACTATATAGAGAATAGGGTTCCTCGTGGAACCCTCTGTTCAACAATGGTACACTACATAGGGAAAAGGGTGCCACGTGGAACCCTCTGGTCAACAGTAGTACACTACATAGGGAATAGGGTGCTATGTGGAACCCTTTGGTCAACAGTAGTACACTACATAGGGAATAGGGTGCTACGTGGAACCCTTTGGTCAACAGTAGTACACTATATAGAGAATAGGGTTCCACGTGGAACCCTCTGGTCAACAGTAGTACACTACATAGGGAATAGGGTGCTATGTGGAACCCTTTGGTCAACAGTAGTACACTACATAGGGAATAGGGTGCTACGTGGAATCCTTTGGTCAACAGTAGTACACTACATAGGTAATAGGGTGCTATGTGGAACCCTTTGGTCAACAGTAGTACACTACATAGGGAATAGGGTGCTACGTGGAATCCTTTGGTCAACAGTAGTACACTACATAGAGATTAGGGTTCCACGTGGGACGCATCATTTTTAAGTGCATATCTTAACCAAAGTAGGTTTTGGTGACATCCGCTCCTCCTCCGTACCAATTGAGTCCCTCCGTATTAGAACCCGACATATTTCCTTGTCTGTTTAATTAACATGATCATTCATGGAAATCAGATGATTCAGATGATATTTATTACAAACGATATGATGATGATGATGATGATGATGGTGTTGACTGAAGTAAAAAGGCTTATCTCTGTATTGATATTGTTTGATTGTACTTTGCCTTATTCAGCCTTATAGGTCTTCACCTTTAAGGGCCTGAAGGTTTTTCCACATCTAAGGAAGCTACCTGGTTCCTTTACCTTTCATCCTCAGACATCCATGTAACTTGATTTCTAATTACTTCTATGAGTGCAACATTCCACTTTAAACAATTACAGGTGTTTATCTCCCTCTCACACCTTAACAGGCTCAGTTAAACAGACCAAGGTGTAGCTAACACTCGGTTAACATTACAGGTGTTTATCTCCCTCTCACACCTTAACAGGCTCAGTTAAAGAGACCAAGGTGTAGCTAACACTCGGTTAACATTACAGGTGTTTATCTCCCTCTCACACCTTAACAGGCTCAGTTAAACAGAACAAGGTGTAGCTAACACTCGGTTAACATTACAGGTTAACTAGGTTAACATTACAGGTTAACTCGGTTAACATTACAGGTTAACTAGGTTAACATTACAGGTTAACTCGGTTAACATTACAGGTTAACTAGGTTAACATTACAGAAACACAGAGAGATATAAGGGGTTGAGGAAAACCCCATACCCATACCATTTTAACATATGACATTATATCAATGAGACAGACATTACAGACAATACAGAGAAGCAGAAGGTGGAGACTGACATTAATGGCATTACAGAGACTTAGAAGGTGGAGACTAACATTAAGGACATTACAGAGACCCAGAAGGTGGAGACTAACATCACAGAGACCCAGAAGGTGGAGTTTAACATTAAGGACATTACAGAGACTCAGAAGGTGGAGACTAACATTAAGGACATTACAGAGACTCAGAAGGTGGAGACTAACATCACAGAGACCCAGAAGGTGGAGACTAACATTAAGGACATTACAGAGACCCAGAAGGTGGAGACTAACATCACAGAGACCCAGAAGGTGGAGACTAACATCACAGAGACCCAAAAGGTGGAGTTTAACATTAGAGACCCAGAAGGTGGAGTTTAACATCACAGAGATCCAGAAGGTGGAGACTAACATCACAGACACCCAGAACGTGGAGACTAACAGTAAGGACATTACAGAGAGCCAGAAGGTGGAGACTAACATTAAGGACATTACAGAGACTCAGAAGGTGGAGACTAACATCACAGAGACCCAGAAGGTGGAGACTAACATTAAGGACATTACAGAGACCCAGAAGGTGGAGACTAACATCACAGAGACCCAGAAGGTGGAGTTTAACATCACAGAGACCCAGAGTGTGGAGTTTTACATCACAGAGATCCAGAAGTTGGAGACTAACATTAAGGACATTACAGAGACCCAGAAGTTGGAGACTAACATTAAGGACATTACAGAGACTCAGAAGGTGGAGACTAACATTAAGGACATTACAGAGACCCAGAAGGTGGAGACTAACATTAAGGACATTACACAGACCCAGAAGGTGGAGACTAACATTAAGGACATGACAGAGACCCAGAAGGTGGAGAATGACATTACTTTGTCTAAAATACGTGTTGATGATGTCATTGTAAAATAGGGCCCTTTGTAGCAGTCCTAAAGGCATGACACCAGCAGAAGGCAGGGCAGGTTGACGTGCTCAGAGTGTACATTTATTTACAGGTCTTGGTGATCCGATGGTGAAAGAGCCTTATCATGCAAAATAAACATGTAGATTTACCAATATACACGGGCAATAGCCCAAAAGAAATAGCCTCTTTACCAAGCTTAACCTGTCCTATCTTAACGGACACAGGTAGAGGGCAAGATTGCACAGCCTCCCCTTCAGAAACCATCTGTCTAAGGGGTAGGCCTACATAGTATTAGCACTTGGCCCCCAGGACCATACAATTACCCAATTGGCAATTATAACCAATAACTGGTCTTATAATGTAAAATGACATTTCCATATCCAGTGTTACATTGGTGCCTACGTCTTAATCAGAGTTAATGATTATTAATTATATTTCAACACCATGCATACATGGAACAATCATTTTATCTAATTCGTTCTTCACTCTAAAAAGAAAAGGTTCCTTGAGTATGATTTAGGGGTTCTTCAATTTGAAACTGTGAGGGGAACCCCTATGCGTTCTTCTAAGAACCCCTATTAATGGATCCTCTAAGAACCCCTATTAATGGATCCTCTAAGAACCCCTTTTAATGGATCCTCTAAGAACCCCTATTAATGGATCCTCTAAGAACCCCTTTTAATTGATCCTCTAAGATCCCCTTTGGGGAAACTTTTGGTTTCCCTTTCTGAACCCCCCCCCCCCCCTCCTCCGCTCCCCTCTTATTTTATCATTATTAATATTACACATAACAATAATACAATGTTTTAGTTCTCCGTTGTTATTATACTTTCAGTGGCAAAGTAGAATTAAATATATATATATATATATATGAGGTAACTCCCAGCAGAGTCCCAAGTCCAATGGGTATATCATTTGGCCTGTTGATGTTACTGTGTTGATGTTCTCCGTATCCACAGCCAGAATGATTTTGCAGTCCATGGTGAATGAACGGGTTTTATGTGATATTCATCAGAGCTGTAGGGAGGGTGAAGTCTGTGAATCCCCCAAATAGTAATTATACAGATGATTAACAAAACATGCACACAACAGTATTCATACTTTGATTTATGTGTTTATGTGGTAAAATATGAATGAAAAAAAAATGATTTGATAATGGTTTTCATACATAATGTAGAGGCCTATGGGATATTCATTGAAGAGGTCAGGGAGGAGGATGGTAAACGTGATCTGTATAACATACCAATACCAAGTGACATACCTTTGTATGCCTCCTTGTCTGTATACCTGAGAAGTTGTAGTGTTCTACACACAATACAGCTATCCTTCAACATATGTTTATAGCCTACATGTTCTTACCTCTTTGTGGATTGATATCTATTGAATTTTGGCCATTTTCTGTTTTTAGAAAGATTGACACAAATATGGAAAGACAGATGGTATCATCATAAAACAATATCAATTTAAATAATTTAAGGGACAAACCCTAAACTGAGGGGATCTTACCCTAAACTGAGGGGATCTTACCTTAAACTGAGGGGATCTTACCTTAAACTGAGGGGATCTTACCTAAAACTGATGGGATCTTACCCTAAACTGGGGGGATCTTACTTTAAACTGAGCGGATCTTACCTTAAACTGAGGGGATCTTACCTTAAACTGAGTGGATATTACCTTAAACTGAACTGAGGGGATTTTACCTTAAACTGATGGGATCTTACCTTAAACTGAGGGGATCTTACCCTAAACTGGGGGGATCTTACCCTAAACTGGGGGGATCTTACCCTAAACTGGGGGGATCTTACCTTAAACTGAGGGGATCTTACCTTAAACTGAGGGGATCTTACCTTAAACTGAGGGGATCTTACCCTAAACTGGGGGGATCTTACCTTAAACTGAGGGGATCTTACCTTAAACTGAAGGGATAATACCTTAAACTGAGGGGATCTTACCTTAAACTGAGGGGATATTACCTTAAATTGAGGGGATAATACCTTAAACTGAGGGGATCTTACCTTAAGCTGAGGGGACCTATGCTAGTTAATACTGGAAGATCTATGCTAGTTAATACCGGTAGACCTAGGCTAGTTAATACCGGTAGGTCTATGCTAGTTAAGACCGGTAGATCTATGCTAGTTAATACCAGTAGGACCTATGCTAGTTAATACCAGTAGATATACGCTAGTTAATACCAGTAGACCTATGCTAATTAATACCGGTAGATCTATGCTAGTTAATACCAGTAGACCTATGCTAGTAAATATCAGTAGGCCTATGCTAGTTAATACCAGTAGATCTATGCTAGTTAATACCGGTAGATCTATGCTAGTTAATACCAGTAGACCTATGCTAGTAAATATCAGTAGATCTATGCTAGTTAATACCAGTAGACCTATGATAGTTAATACCGGTAGAACTGTGCTAGTTAATACCAGTAGACCTATGATAGTTAATACCGGTAGAACTGTGCTAGTTAATACCAGTAGACCTATGATAGTTAATACCGGTAGAACTGTGCTAGTTAATACCAGTAGACCTATGCTAGTTAATAACAGTAGATCTATAATAGTTAATACCAGTAGACATATGCTAGTTAATACCAGTAGATCTATAATAGTTAATACCAGTAGACCTATGCTAGTTAATAACAGTAAATCTATAATAGTTAATACCAGTAGACCTATGCTAGTTAATACCAGTAGATCTATAATAGTTAATACCAGTAGACCTATGCTAGTTAATAACAGTAGATCTATAATAGTTAATACCAGTAGACCTATGCTAGTTAATAACAGTAGATCTATAATAGTTAATACCAGTAGACCTATGATAGTTAATACCAGTAGATCTATAATAGTTAATACCAGTAGACCTATGCTAGTTAATAACAGTAGATCTATAATAGTTAATACCAGTAGACCTATGCTAGTTAATAACAGTAGATCTATAATAGTTAATACCAGTAGACCTATGCTAGTTAATACCAGTAGATCTATAATAGTTAATACCAGTAGACCTATGCTAGTTAATAACAGTAGATCTATAATAGTTAATACCAGTAGACCTATGCTAGTTAATAACAGTAGATCTATAATAGTTAATACCAGTAGACCTATGCTAGTTAATAACAGTAGACCTATGCTAGTTAATAACAGTAGATCTATAATAGTTAATACCAGTAGACCTATGCTAGTAAATACCAGTAGACCTATGCTAGTAAATACCAGTAGACCTATGCTAGTTAATAACAGTAGATCTATAATAGTTAATACCAGTAGACCTATGCTAGTTAATACCAGTAGACCTATGCTAGTTAATACCAGTAGACCTATGCTAGTTAATACCAGTAGACCTATGCTAGTTAATACCAGTAGACCTATGCTAGTTAATACCAGTAGACCTATGCTAGTTAATACCAGTAGACCTATAATAGTTAATAACAGTAGATCTATAATAGTTAATAACAGTAGATCTATAATAGTTAATACCAGTAGACCTATGCTAGTAAATACCAGTAGACCTATGCTAGTTAATACCAGTAGACCTATGATAGTTAATAACAGTAGATCTATAATAGTTAATACCAGTAGACCTATGCTAGTAAATACCAGTAGACCTATGCTAGTTAATACCAGTAGACCTATGATAGTTAATAACAGTAGATCTATAATAGTTAATACCAGTAGACCTATGCTAGTAAATACCAGTAGACCTATGCTAGTAAATACCAGTAGACCTATGCTAGTAAATACCAGTAGACCCATGCTAGTTAATACCAGTAGATCTGTGCTAGTTAATACCAGTAGACCTATGCTAGTTAATACCAGTAGACCTATGCTAGTTAATACCGGTAGACCTATGCTAGTTAATAACAGTAGATCTATAATAGTTAATACCAGTAGACCTATGCTAGTTAATAACAGTAGATCTATAATAGTTAATACCAGTAGACCTATGCTAGTTAATAACAGTAGATCTATAATAGTTAATACCAGTAGACCTATGCTAGTTAATACCAGTAGGCCTGTGCTAGTTAATATCAGTAGACCTATGCTAGTTAATATCAGTAGGCCTGTGCTAGTTAATACCAGTAGACCTATGCTAGTTAATACCAGTAGACCTATGCTAGTTAATACCAGTAGACCTATGCTAGTTAATACCAGTAGACCTATGCTAGTTAATACAAGTAGACCTATGCTAGTTAATAACAGTAGATCTATAATAGTTAATACCAGTAGGCCTGTGCTAGTTAATATCAGTAGACCTATGCTAGTTAATATCAGTAGACCTGTGCTAGTTAATACCAGTAGACCTATGCTAGTTAATACCAGTAGACCTATGCTAGTTAATACCAGTAGACATATGCTAGTTAATAACAGTAGATCTATAATAGTTAATACCAGTAGACCTATGCTAGTTAATACCAGTAGACATATGCTAGTTAATACCAGTAGACCTATAATAGTTAATACCAGTAGACCTATAATAGTTAATACCAGTAGACATATGCTAGTTAATAACAGTAGATCTATAATAGTTAATAACAGTAGATCTATAATAGTTAATACCAGTATACCTATGCTAGTAAATACCAGTAGACCTATGCTAGTAAATACCAGTAGACCTATGCTAGTAAATACCAGTAGACCTATGCTAGTTAATGCCAGTAGATATGTGCTAGTTAATACCAGTAGACCTATGCTAGTTAATACCAGTAGACCTATGCTAGTTAATACCAGTAGACCTATGATAGTTAATAACAGTAGATCTATAATAGTTAATACCAGTAGACCTATGCTAGTTAATAACAGTAGATCTATAATAGTTAATACCAGTAGACCTATGCTAGTTAATAACAGTAGATCTATAATAGTTAATACCAGTAGACCTATGCTAGTTAATAACAGTAGACCTATGCTAGTTAATAACAGTAGATCTATAATAGTTAATACCAGTAGACCTATGCTAGTAAATACCAGTAGACCTATGCTAGTAAATACCAGTAGACCTATGCTAGTTAATAACAGTAGATCTATAATAGTTAATACCAGTAGACCTATGCTAGTTAATACCAGTAGACCTATGCTAGTTAATACCAGTAGACCTATGCTAGTTAATACCAGTAGACCTATGCTAGTTAATACCAGTAGACCTATGCTAGTTAATACCAGTAGACCTATGCTAGTTAATACCAGTATACCTATGCTAGTTAATAACAGTAGATCTATAATAGTTAATACCAGTAGACCTATGCTAGTTAATAACAGTAGACCTATGCTAGTTAATAACAGTAGATCTATAATAGTTATTACCAGTAGACCTATGCTAGTAAATACCAGTAGACCTATGCTAGTAAATACCAGTAGACCTATGCTAGTTAATAACAGTAGATCTATAATAGTTAATACCAGTAGACCTATGCTAGTTAATACCAGTAGACCTATGCTAGTTAATACCAGTAGACCTATGCTAGTTAATACCAGTAGACCTATGCTAGTTAATACCAGTAGACCTATGCTAGTTAATAACAGTATATCTATAATAGTTAATACCAGTAGACCTATGCTAGTAAATACCAGTAGACCTATGCTAGTTAATACCAGTAGACCTATGATAGTTAATAACAGTAGATCTATAATAGTTAATACCAGTAGACCTATGCTAGTAAATACCAGTAGACCTATGCTAGTAAATACCAGTAGACCTATGCTAGTAAATACCAGTAGACCCATGCTAGTTAATACCAGTAGATCTGTGCTAGTTAATACCAGTAGACCTATGCTAGTTAATACCAGTAGACCTATGCTAGTTAATACCGGTAGACCTATGCTAGTTAATAACAGTAGATCTATAATAGTTAATACCAGTAGACCTATGCTAGTTAATAACAGTAGATCTATAATAGTTAATACCAGTAGACCTATGCTAGTTAATAACAGTAGATATATAATAGTTAATACCAGTAGACCTATGCTAGTTAATACCAGTAGGCCTGTGCTAGTTAATATCAGTAGACCTATGCTAGTTAATATCAGTAGGCCTGTGCTAGTTAATACCAGTAGACCTATGCTAGTTAATACCAGTAGACCTATGCTAGTTAATACCAGTAGACCTATGCTAGTTAATACCAGTAGACCTATGCTAGTTAATACAAGTAGACCTATGCTAGTTAATAACAGTAGATCTATAATAGTTAATACCAGTAGGCCTGTGCTAGTTAATATCAGTAGACCTATGCTAGTTAATATCAGTAGACCTGTGCTAGTTAATACCAGTAGACCTATGCTAGTTAATACCAGTAGACCTATGCTAGTTAATACCAGTAGACATATGCTAGTTAATAACAGTAGATCTATAATAGTTAATACCAGTAGACCTATGCTAGTTAATACCAGTAGACATATGCTAGTTAATACCAGTAGACCTATAATAGTTAATACCAGTAGACCTATGCTAGTTAATACCAGTATACATATGCTAGTTAATACCAGTAGACCTATAATAGTTAATACCAGTAGACCTATAATAGTTAATACCAGTAGACATATGCTAGTTAATAACAGTAGATCTATAATAGTTAATAACAGTAGATCTATAATAGTTAATACCAGTATACCTATGCTAGTAAATACCAGTAGACCTATGCTAGTAAATACCAGTAGACCTATGCTAGTAAATACCAGTAGACCTATGCTAGTTAATGCCAGTAGATATGTGCTAGTTAATACCAGTAGACCTATGCTAGTTAATACCAGTAGACCTATGCTAGTTAATACCAGTAGACCTATGCTAGTTAATAACAGTAGATCTATAATAGTTAATACCAGTAGACCTATGCTAGTAAATACCAGTAGACCTATGCTAGTAAATACAAATAGACCTATGCTAGTTAATAACAGTAGATCTATAATAGTTAATACCAGTAGACCTATGCTAGTTAATACCAGTAGACCTATGATAGTTAATAACAGTAGATCTATAATAGTTAATACCAGTAGACCTATGCTAGTAAATACCAGTAGACCTATGCTAGTAAATACCAGTAGACCTATGCTAGTAAATACCAGTAGACCTATGCTAGTTAATACCAGTAGATCTGTGCTAGTTAATACCAGTAGACCTATGCTAGTTAATACCAGTAGACCTATGCTAGTTAATAACAGTAGATCTACAATAGTTAATACCAGTAGGCCTGTGCTAGTTAATATCAGTAGACCTATGCTAGTTAATATCAGTAGACCTGTGCTAGTTAATACCAGTAGACCTATGCTAGTTAATACCAGTAGACCTATGCTAGTTAATACCAGTAGACATATGCTAGTTAATAACAGTAGATCTATAATAGTTAATACCAGTAGACCTATGCTAGTTAATACCAGTAGACATATGCTAGTTAATACCAGTAGACCTATAATAGTTAATACCAGTAGACCTATGCTAGTTAATACCAGTAGACATATGCTAGTTAATACCAGTAGACCTATAATAGTTAATACCAGTAGACCTATAATAGTTAATACCAGTAGACATATGCTAGTTAATAACAGTAGATCTATAATAGTTAATAACAGTAGATCTATAATAGTTAATACCAGTATACCTATGCTAGTAAATACCAGTAGACCTATGCTAGTAAATACCAGTAGACCTATGCTAGTAAATACCAGTAGACCTATGCTAGTTAATGCCAGTAGATATGTGCTAGTTAATACCAGTAGACCTATGCTAGTTAATACCAGTAGACCTATGCTAGTTAATACCAGTAGACCTATGCTAGTTAATAACAGTAGATCTATAATAGTTAATACCAGTAGACCTATGCTAGTAAATACCAGTAGACCTATGCTAGTAAATACAAATAGACCTATGCTAGTTAATAACAGTAGATCTATAATAGTTAATACCAGTAGACCTATGCTAGTTAATACCAGTAGACCTATGATAGTTAATAACAGTAGATCTATAATAGTTAATACCAGTAGACCTATGCTAGTAAATACCAGTAGACCTATGCTAGTAAATACCAGTAGACCTATGCTAGTAAATACCAGTAGACCTATGCTAGTTAATACCAGTAGATCTGTGCTAGTTAATACCAGTAGACCTATGCTAGTTAATACCAGTAGACCTATGCTAGTTAATACCAGTAGACCTATGCTAGTTAATACCGGTAGACCTATGCTAGTTAATATCAGTAGGCCTGTGCTAGTTAATACCAGTAGACCTATAATAGTTAATACCAGTAGGCCTATGCTAGTTAATACCAGTAGACCTATGCTAGTTAATACCGGTAGAACTGTGCTAGTTCATACCAGTAGACCTATGCTAGTTAATACCGGTAGACCTATGCTAGTTAATATCAGTAGGCCTGTGCTAGTTAATATCAGTAGATCTGTGCTAGTTAATACCAGTAGACCTATGCTAGTTAATACCAGTAGACCTATGCTAGTTAATAACAGTAGATCTACAATAGTTAATACCAGTAGGCCTGTGCTAGTTAATATCAGTAGACCTATGCTAGTTAATATCAGTAGGCCTATGCTAGTTAATAACAGTAGATCTACAATAGTTAATACCAGTAGGCCTGTGCTAGTTAATATCAGTAGACCTATGCTAGTTAATATCAGTAGGCCTGTGCTAGTTAATATCAGTAGACCTATGCTAGTTAATATCAGTAGGCCTGTGCTAGTTAATACCAGTAGACCTATGCTAGTTAATACCAGTAGACATATGCTAGTTAATACCAGTAGACCTATGCTATTTTATACCAGTAGACCTATGCTAGTTAATACCAGTAGACGTATGCTAGTTAATAACAGTAGATCTATAATAGTTAATACCAGTAGGCCTGTGCTAATTAATATCAGTAGACCTATGCTAGTTAATATTAGTAGACCTGTGCTAGTTAATACCAGTAGACCTATGGTAGTTAATACCAGTAGACCTATGCTAGTTAATACCAGTAGACATATGCTAGTTAATAACAGTAGATCTATAATAGTTAATACCAGTAGACCTATGCTAGTTAATACCAGTAGACCTATGCTAGTTAATACCAGTAGACCTATGCTAGTTAATATCAGTAGACCTATGCTAGTTAATACCAGTAGAACTGTGCTAGTTAATACCAGTAGACCTATAATAGTTAATACCAGTAGACCTATGCTAGTTAATACCAGTAGACATATGCTAGTTAATAACAGTAGATCTATAATAGTTAATACCAGTAGACCTATGCTAGTTAATACCAGTAGACCTATGCTAGTTAATACCAGTAGACCTATGCTAGTTAATATCAGTAGACCTATGCTAGTTAATACCAGTAGAACTGTGCTAGTTAATACCAGTAGACCTATAATAGTTAATACCAGTAGACCTATGCTAGTTAATACCAGTAGACCTATGCTAGTTAATACCAGTAGACCTATAATAGTTAATACCAGTAGACCTATGCTAGTTAATACCAGTAGAACTGTGCTAGTTAATACCAGTAGACCTATAATAGTTAATACCAGTAGACCTATGCTAGTTAATACCAGTAGACCTATGCAATTTAATAACAGTAGATCTATAATAGTTAATACCAGTAGACCTATGGTAGTTAATACCAGTAGACCTATGCTAGTTCATACCAGTAGACCTATGATAGTTAATACCAGTAGACCTGTGCTAGTTAATACCAGTAGACCTATAATAGTTAATACCAGTAGACCTATGCTAGTTAATACCAGTAGACCTATGCTAGTTAATACCAGTAGACCTATGGTAGTTAATACCAGTAGACCTATGCTAGTTAATACCAGTAGACCTATGCTAGTTAATACCAGTAGACCTATGCTAGTTAATACCAGTAGATCTATGATAGTTAATACCAGTAGACCTATGCTAGTTAATACCAGTAGACCTATGCTAGTTAATACCAGTAGACCTATGCTAGTTAATACCAGTAGACCTATGCTAGTTAATACCAGTAGACCTATGCTAGTTAATACCAGTAGACCTATGCTAGTTAATACCAGTAGAACTGTGCTAGTTAATACCAGTAGACCTATGCTAGTTAATACCAGTAGACCTATGCTAGTTAATACCAGTAGACCTATGCTAGTTAATACCAGTAGACCTATGCTAGTTAATAACAGTAGATCTATGCTAGTTAATACCAGTAGATCTATGCTAGTTAATACCGGTAGACCTGTGCTAGTTAATACCAGTAGACCTATGCTAGTTAATACCAGTAGACCTATGCTAGTTAATACCAGTAGACCTATGCTAGTTAATACCAGTAGACATATGCTAGTTAATACCAGTAGACCTATGCTAGTTAATAACAGTAGATATATGCTAGTTAATACCAGTAGATCTATGCTAGTTAATACCGGTAGACCTGTGCTAGTTAATACCAGTAGACCTATAATAGTTAATACCAGTAGGCCTATGCTAGTTAATACCAGTAGATCTATGCTAGTTAATACCAGTAGATCTATAATAGTTAATACCAGTAGACCTATAATAGTTAATACCAGTAGGCCTATGCTAGTTAATACCAGTAGATCTATGCTAGTTAATACCAGTAGATCTATAATAGTTAATACCAGTAGACCTATAATAGTTAATACCAGTAGACCTATGCTAGTTAATACCAGTAGACCTATGCTAGTTAATACCAGTAGACATATGCTAGTTAATAACAGTAGATCTATAATAGTTAATACCAGTAGACCTATGCTAGTTAATAACAGTAGATCTATAATAGTTAATACCAGTAGACCTATGCTAGTTAATACCAGTAGACCTATGCTAGTTAATACCAGTAGACCTATGCTAGTTAATAACAGTAGATCTATGCTAGTAAATACCAGTAGATCTATAATAGTTAATACCAGTAGAACTGTGCTAGTTAATAACAGTAGATCTATAATAGTTAATACCAGTAGACCTATGCTAGTTAATACCAGTAGACCTATGCTAGTTAATACCAGTAGACCTATGCTAGTTAATACCAGTAGACCTATGCTAGTTAATAACAGTAGATCTATAATAGTTAATACCGGTAGACCTATGCTAGTTAATACCAGTAGACCTATGCTAGTTAATACCAGTAGACCTATGCTAGTTAATATCAGTAGACCTATGCTAGTTAATACCAGTAGAACTGTGCTAGTTAATACCAGTAGACCTATAATAGTTAATACCAGTAGACCTATGCTAGTTAATACCAGTAGACCTATGCTAGTTAATACCAGTAGACCTATAATAGTTAATACCAGTAGACCTATGCTAGTTAATAACAGTAGAACTGTGCTAGTTAATACCAGTAGACCTATAATAGTTAATACCAGTAGACCTATGCTAGTTAATACCAGTAGACCTATGCTAGTTAATACCAGTAGACCTATGCTAGTTAATAACAGTAGATCTATAATAGTTAATACCAGTAGACCTATGGTAGTTAATACCAGTAGACCTATGCTAGTTCATATCAGTAGACCTATGATAGTTAATACCAGTAGACCTGTGCTAGTTAATACCAGTAGACCTATAATAGTTAATACCAGTAGACCTATGCTAGTTAATACCAGTAGACCTATGCTAGTTAATACCAGTAGACCTATGGTAGTTAATACCAGTAGACCTATGCTAGTTAATACCAGTAGACCTATGCTAGTTAATACCAGTAGACCTATGCTAGTTAATACCAGTAGATCTATGATAGTTAATACCAGTAGACCTATGCTAGTTAATACCAGTAGACCTATGCTAGTTAATACCAGTAGACCTATGCTAGTTAATACCAGTAGACCTATGCTAGTTAATACCAGTAGACCTATGCTAGTTAATACCAGTAGACCTATGCTAGTTAATACCAGTAGAACTGTGCTAGTTAATACCAGTAGACCTATGCTAGTTAATACCAGTAGACCTATGCTAGTTAATACCAGTAGACCTATGCTAGTTAATACCAGTAGACCTATGCTAGTTAATAACAGTAGATCTATGCTAGTTAATACCAGTAGATCTATGCTAGTTAATACCGGTAGACCTGTGCTAGTTAATACCAGTAGACCTATGCTAGTTAATACCAGTAGACCTATGCTAGTTAATACCAGTAGACCTATGCTAGTTAATACCAGTAGACATATGCTAGTTAATACCAGTAGACCTATGCTAGTTAATAACAGTAGATCTATGCTAGTTAATACCAGTAGATCTATGCTAGTTAATACCGGTAGACCTGTGCTAGTTAATACCAGTAGACCTATAATAGTTAATACCAGTAGGCCTATGCTAGTTAATACCAGTAGATCTATGCTAGTTAATACCAGTAGATCTATAATAGTTAATACCAGTAGACCTATAATAGTTAATACCAGTAGGCCTATGCTAGTTAATACCAGTAGACCTATGCTAGTTAATATCAGTAGACCTATGCTAGTTAATACCAGTAGAACTGTGCTAGTTAATACCAGTAGACCTATAATAGTTAATACCAGTAGACCTATGCTAGTTAATACCAGTAGACCTATGCTAGTTAATACCAGTAGACCTATAATAGTTAATACCAATAGACCTATGCTAGTTAATAACAGTAGAACTGTGCTAGTTAATACCAGTAGACCTATAATAGTTAATACCAGTAGACCTATAATAGTTAATACCAGTAGACCTATGCTAGTTAATACCAGTAGACCTATGCTAGTTAATAACAGTAGATCTATAATAGTTAATACCAGTAGACCTATGGTAGTTAATACCAGTAGACCTATGCTAGTTCATACCAGTAGACCTATGATAGTTAATACCAGTAGACCTGTGCTAGTTAATACCAGTAGACCTATAATAGTTAATACCAGTAGACCTATGCTAGTTAATACCAGTAGACCTATGCTAGTTAATACCAGTAGACCTATGGTAGTTAATACCAGTAGACCTATGCTAGTTAATACCAGTAGACCTATGCTAGTTAATACCAGTAGACCTATGCTAGTTAATACCAGTAGATCTATGATAGTTAATACCAGTAGACCTATGCTAGTTAATACCAGTAGACCTATGCTAGTTAATACCAGTAGACCTATGCTAGTTAATACCAGTAGACCTATGCTAGTTAATACCAGTAGACCTATGCTAGTTAATACCAGTAGACCTATGCTAGTTAATACCAGTAGAACTGTGCTAGTTAATACCAGTAGACCTATGCTAGTTAATACCAGTAGACCTATGCTAGTTAATACCAGTAGACCTATGCTAGTTAATACCAGTAGACCTATGCTAGTTAATAACAGTAGATCTATGCTAGTTAATACCAGTAGATCTATGCTAGTTAATACCGGTAGACCTGTGCTAGTTAATACCAGTAGACCTATGCTAGTTAATACCAGTAGACCTATGCTAGTTAATACCAGTAGACCTATGCTAGTTAATACCAGTAGACATATGCTAGTTAATACCAGTAGACCTATGCTAGTTAATAACAGTAGATCTATGCTAGTTAATACCAGTAGATCTATGCTAGTTAATACCGGTAGACCTGTGCTAGTTAATACCAGTAGACCTATAATAGTTAATACCAGTAGGCCTATGCTAGTTAATACCAGTAGATCTATGCTAGTTAATACCAGTAGATCTATAATAGTTAATACCAGTAGACCTATAATAGTTAATACCAGTAGACCTATGCTAGTTAATACCAGTAGACCTATGCTAGTTAATACCAGTAGACATATGCTAGTTAATAACAGTAGATCTATAATAGTTAATACCAGTAGACCTATGCTAGTTAATAACAGTAGATCTATAATAGTTAATACCAGTAGACCTATGCTAGTTAATACCAGTAGACCTATGCTAGTTAATACCAGTAGACCTATGCTAGTTAATAACAGTAGATCTATGCTAGTAAATACCAGTAGATCTATAATAGTTAATACCAGTAGAACTGTGCTAGTTAATAACAGTAGATCTATAATAGTTAATACCAGTAGATATATAAGAGTTAATACCAGTAGACCTATGCTAGTTAACAACAGTAGATCTATAATAGTTAATACCAGTAGATATATAATAGTTAATACCAGTAGATCTATGCTAGTTAATAACAGTAGATCTATAATAGTTAATACCAGTAGATATATAATAGTTAATACCAGTAGAACTGTGCTAGTTAATAACAGTAGATCTATAATAGTTAATACCAGTAGATCTATAATAGTTAATACCAGTAGAAGTGTGCTAGTTAATAACAGTAGATCTATAATAGTTAATACCAGTAGATATATAATAGTTAATACCAGTAGACCTATGCTAGTAAATACCAGTAGACCTATGCTAGTAAATACCAGTAGACCTATGCTAGTTAATACCAGTAGATCTGTGCTAGTTAATACCAGTAGACCTATGCTAGTTAATACCAGTAGACCTATGCTAGTAAATACCAGTAGACCTATGCTAGTTAATACCAGTAGATATATAATAGTTAATACCAGTAGAACTGTGCTAGTTAATAACAGTAGATCTATAATAGTTAATACCAGTAGATCTATAATAGTTAATACCAGTAGAACTGTGCTAGTTAATAACAGTAGATCTATAATAGTTAATACCAGTAGATATATAATAGTTAATACCAGTAGACCTATGCTAGTTAATACCAGTAGACCTATGCTAGTTAATACCAGTAGATCTATGCTAGTTAATACCAGTAGATCTATGATAGTTAATACCAGTAGATCTATGCTAGTTAATATCAGTAGATCTATAATAGTTAATACCAGTAGACCTATGCTAGTTAATACCAGTAGACCTATGCTAGTTAATACCAGTAGATCTATGCTAGTTAATACCAGTAGATCTATGATAGTTAATACCAGTAGATCTATGCTAGTTAATATCAGTAGATCTATGATAGTTAATACCAGTAGATCTATGCTAGTTAATACCAGTAGATCTATAATAGTTAATACCAGTAGATCTATAATAGTTAATACCAGTAGAACTGTGCTAGTTAATAACAGTAGATCTATAATAGTTAATACCAGTAGATATATAATAGTTAATACCAGTAGACCTATGCTAGTTAATACCAGTAGACCTATGCTAGTTAATACCAGTAGATCTATGCTAGTTAATACCAGTAGATCTATGATAGTTAATACCAGTAGATCTATGCTAGTTAATATCAGTAGATCTATAATAGTTAATACCAGTAGACCTATGCTAGTTAATACCAGTAGACCTATGCTAGCTAATACCAGTAGATCTATGCTAGTTAATACCAGTAGACCTATGCTAGTTAATACCAGTAGATCTATGATAGTTAATACCAGTAGATCTATGCTAGTTAATACCAGTAGACCTATGCTAGTTAATACCAGTAGATCTATGCTAGTTAATACCAGTAGATCTATGCTAGTTAATACCAGTAGACCTATGCTAGTTAATACCAGTAGATCTATGCTAGTTAATACCAGTAGACCTATGCTAGTTAATACCAGTAGATCTATGATAGTTAATACCAGTAGATCTATGATAGTTAATAACAGTAGATCTATAATAGTTAATACCGGTAGACCTATGCTAGTTAATACCAGTAGATCTATGATAGTTAATACCGGTAGAACTGTGCTAATTAATACCAGTAGATCTATGCTAGTTAATACCAGTAGACCTATGCTAGTTAATACCAGTAGATCTATGATAGTTAATACCGGTAGAACTGTGCTAATTAATACCAGTAGACCTATGCTAGTTAATACCAGTAGACCTATGCTAGTTAATACCAGTAGACCTATGCTAGTAAATACCAGTAGACCTATGCTAGTTAATACCAGTAGACCTATGCTAGTTAATACCAGTAGACCTATGCTAGTAAATACCAGTAGACCTATGCTAGTTAATACCAGTAGACCTATGCTAGTTAATACCAGTAGATCTATGCTAGTTAATACCAGTAGACCTATGCTAGTAAATACCAGTAGACCTATGCTAGTTAATACCAGTAGACCTATGCTAGTTAATACCAGTAGACCTATGCTAGTAAATACCAGTAGACCTATGCTAGTTAATACCAGTAGACCTATGCTAGTTAATACCAGTAGACCTATGCTAGTAAATACCAGTAGACCTATGCTAGTTAATACCAGTAGACCTATGCTAGTTAATACCAGTAGATCTATGCTAGTTAATACCAGTAGACCTATGCTAGTAAATACCAGTATACCTATGCTAGTTAATACCAGTAGACCTATGCTAGTTAATACCAGTAGACCTATGCTAGTTAATACCAGTAGACCTATGCTAGTTAATACCAGTAGACCTATGCTAGTTAATACCAGTAGACCTATGCTAGTTAATACCAGTAGATCTATGCTAGTTAATACCAGTAGACCTATGCTAGTTAATACCAGTAGACCTATGCTAGTTAATACCAGTAGACCTATGCTAGTTAATAACAGTAGATCTATAATAGTTAATACCAGTAGACCTATGGTAGTAAATACCAGTAGACCTATGCTAATTAATACCAGTAGACATATGCTAGTTAATACCAGTAGACCTATAATAGTTAATACCAGTAGACCTATGCTAGTTAATACCAGTAGACCTATGCTAGTTAATAACAGTAGATCTATAATAGTTAATACCAGTAGACCTATGCTAGTAAATACCAGTAGACCTATGCTAATTAATACCAGTAGACCTATGCTAGTTAATACCAGTAGACCTATGCTAGTTAATACCAGTAGACCTATGCTAGTTAATACCAGTAGACCTATGCTAGTTAATACCAGTAGACCTATGCTAGTTAATACCAGTAGACCTATGCTAGTTAATACCAGTAGATCTATAATAGTTAACAACAGTAGATCTATAATAGTTAATACCAGTAGACCTATGCTAGTAAATACCAGTAGATCTATAATAGTTAATAACAGTAGACCTATGATAGTTAATACCAGTAGACCTATGCTAGTTAATACCAGTAGACCTATGCTAGTTAATACCAGTAGATCTATAATAGTTAATACCAGTAGACCTATGCTAGTTAATACCAGTAGATCTATGCTAGTTAATACCAGTAGACCTATGCTAGTTAATACCAGTAGATCTATAATAGTAAATGTTGCCCCATTGATGATGAGCTTTCAAAGTAAACAGTTTTTGTTCACAATTTTTGGGGTGAACTGCATATTTATTTATTATGGAATTCCTCCCTCCCTATATTTAGACATTTGATCAGCACCCGAACGTATAGCTGTACAGCAAATCAGCAATCTGTTCGCTAGCTCACCACCCGACCTGTGTTGGTTAACAGTTTGCTGGTCCAATCAGAGTATCGAGTGTGATTTTCACTAGCCAATCTGTTGCAGGTGTTTTTTGCAAGGGCTATGCTGCGGCGACTCTGGCTGCGTGTTGAGTAATCCACTTAGACTTTATGCCACAAAGTGAGTGACAAAACATTACAAAACCTGGCCAGATAAGTTCAAGTCATCAGTCTCAAGTCACAATTCTTGAGGCTCCAAATCCAGTCTCAAGGTATTTTATTTTCTACCAAGTCAAGTCCCAAGTCATCAGATGTGTGACTCGAGTCAGACTCGAGTCCAAGTCATGTGACTCGAGTCCACAACTCTGGTAAACAGACGGTGAGAAAAATCCTTCCAGTGAACTGAGTGTAAACAGACAGACAGACCCATCTAGAGTGCAGACAGCAGACATCTGCAGAGGGCTCATTACTATCCCAGCCAGGCTTCCACTGCAGCTGTTCTCATCCAGTCACTCAAAGACCAGGCTTCCACTGCAGCTGGTCTCATCCAGTCACTCAAAGACCAGGCTTCCACTGCAGCTGGTCTCATCCAGTCACTCAAAGACCAGGCTTCCACTGCAGCTGTTCTCATCCAGTCACTCAAAGGCCAGGCTTCCACTGCAGCTGTTCTCATCCAGTCACTCAAAGACCAGGCTTCCACTGCAGTTGTTCTCATCCAGTCACTCAAAGACCAGGCTTCCACTGCAGGTGTTCTCATCCAGTCACTCAAAGACCAGGCTTCCACTGCAGCTGTTCTCATCCAGTCACTCAAAGACCAGGCTTCCACTGCAGCTGGTCTCATCCAGTCACTCAAAGACCAGGCTTCCACTGCAGCTGTTCTCATCCAGTCACTCAAAGACCAGGCTTCCACTGCAGTTGTTCTCATCCAGTCACTCAAAGACCAGGCTTCCACTGCAGTTGTTCTCATCCAGTCACTCAAAGACCAGGCTTCCACTGCAGCTGTTCTCATCCAGTCACTCAAAGACCAGGCTTCCACTGCAGCTGGTCTCATCCAGTCACTCAAAGACCAGGCTTCCACTGCAGCTGGTCTCATCCAGTCACTCAAAGACCAGGCTTCCACTGCAGCTGGTCTCATCCAGTCACTCAAAGACCACATTATTACCCAATAGAGGTTTTGATGGCAGATTGGGATTAGAGTTTTTTTAATATTGGGATGTGTCCCAAATTGCACCCTATTCATTATAATTCATTATAATGCACTACTGTTGACAGTGATACTCTAGACCAGATCCCAATGGGCCTTACATGGTCAAAAAAAGTAATGCACTATATAGGGAATAAGTTGTAATTTGGAATCCATTCCACTCTCCAACCAAATTCACCCACCTACAGAGCTGGTGATAATGTGAAGAAACAAAATAACCAACTCTTTATCCAGATTGAATAATATGTACCTCACACTCTATCTCAGTGTCAGGGCTCTCTATCTCAGTGTTAGGGTTAGGGGTCTCTATCTCAGTGTCAGGGTTAGGATTCTCTATCACAGTATCAGGATCTCTATCTCAGTGTCAGGGTCCTCTATCTCAAGGTCAGTGTTAGGGTTCTCTATCTCATTGTCAGGGATCTCTATCTCAGTGTTAGGGTTATGATTATCTATCTCAGTGTCATGGTTAGGGCTCTCTTTCTCTATCTCAGTGTTAGGGCTCTCTATCTCAGTGTTAGGGTTCTCTATCTCAGTGTCAGGGCTCTCTATCTCAGTGTCATGGTTAGGGCTCTCTATCTCAGTGTCATGATTAGGGCTCTATATCTCAGTGTTATGGCTCTCTATCTCAGTGTCATGGTTAGGGTTCTCTATCTCAGTGTCAGGGATCTCTATCTCAGTGTCAGCATCAGGGATCTCCATCTCAGTGTCAGGGATCTCAGTGTCAGCATCAGGGATCTCAGTGTCAGCATCAGGGATCTCTATCTCAGTGTCAGGATTATATATCTCAGTGTCAGGGCTCTCTATCTCAGTGTCAGGGTTAGGGGTCTCTATCGCAGTGTCAGGTATCTCTATCTCAGTGTCATGGTTAGGGCTCTCTATCTCAGTGTCAGTGTTAGGGGCCTCTATCTCAGTGTCAGGGATCTCTATCTCAGTTTCAGGGTTAGGGGTCTCTATCTCAGTGTCAGGGATCTCTATCTCAGTGTCAGTGTCAGGGATCTCTATCTCAGTGTCAGGGATCTCTATCTCAGTGTCAGGATGCTCTATCTCAGATGTCAGGGCTCTCTATCTCAGTGTCAGGGCTCTCTATCTCAGTGTCAGGGTTAGGGGTCTATATCTCAGTGTCAGGGATCTCTATCTCAGTGTCATGGTTAGGTCTCTCTATATCAGTGTCATGGTTAGGGGTCTCTATCTCAGTGTCAGGGATCTCTATCTCAGTGTCAGTGATCTCTATCTCAGTGTCAGGGATCCCTATCTCAGTGTCAGGGATCTCCATCTCAGTGTCAGGGTTAGGGGTCTCTATCTCAGTGTCAGGGATCTCTATCTCAGTGTCAGTGATCTCTATCTCAGTGTTAGGGTTCTCTATCTCAGTGTCAGGGATCTCTATCTCAGTGTCAGGGTTAGGGTTCTCTATCTCAGTGTCAGGATTATAATTTTCCATCTCAGAGTCAGGGATCTCTATCTCAGTGTCGGTGTCAGGGATCTCTATCTCAGTGTCAGGGATCTATTTCTCAGTCTCAGAGTTAGGCCTCTCTATCTCAGTGTCAGGGTTAGGGTTCTCTATCACATTGTCAGGGTTCTCTATCTCAGTGTCAGGGTTAGGATTCTCTATCTCAGTATCAGGATTTCTATCTCAGTGTCAGGGTTCTCTATCGCAGTGTCAGGGTTAGGGTTCTCTATCACAGTGTCAGGGTTCTCTATCTCAGTGTCAGGGTTAGGATTCTCTATCTCAGTATCAGGATCTCTATCTCAGTGTCAGGGATCTCTATCTCAGTGTCAGGGATCTCTATCTCAGTGTCATGGTTAGGGTTCTCTATCACAGTGTCAGGGTTCTCTATCTCAGTGTCAGGGTTAGGATTCTCTATCTCAGTATCAGGATCTCTATCTCAGTGTCATGGTTCTCTATCTCAGTGTCAGGGTTAGGGTTCTCTATCACAGTGTCAGGGTTCTCTATCTCAGTGTCAGGGTTAGGATTCTCTATCTCTGCATCAGGATCTCTATCTCAGTGTCAGGGATCTCTATCTCAGTGTCAGGGATCTCTATCTCAGTGTCAGGGTTCTCTATCTCAGTGTCAGGGTTATGATTCTCTATCTCAGTGTCATGGTTAGGGCTCGGTTTCTCTATCTCATTGTTAGGGATCTCTATCTCATTGTCAGGGCTCTCTATCTCAGTGTCATGGTTAGGGCTCTCTATCTCAGTGTCATGATTAGGGCTCTATATCTCAGTGTTATGGCTCTCTATCTCAGTGTCATGGTTAGGGTTCTCTATCTCAGTGGCAGGGATCTCTATCTCAGTGTCAGTGTCAGGGATCTCTATCTCAGTGTCAGGGATATCTATCTCTATCTCAGTGTCAGGATTATCTATCTCAGCATCAGGGCTCTCAATCTCAGTGTCAGGGTTAGGGGTCTCTATCTCAGTGTCAGGGTTAGGGGTCTCTATATCAGTGTCAGGGATCTCTATCTCAGTGTCATGGTTAGGTCTCTCTATATCTGTGTCAAGGTTAGGGGTCTCTATCTCAGTGTCAGGGATCTCTATCTCAGTGTCAGGGATCTATATCTCAGTGTCAGGGTTAGGGCTCTCTATTCCAGTGTCAGGGTTAGGGGTCTCTATCTCAGTGTCAGTGATCTCTATCTCAGTGTCAGGGATCTCTATCTCAGTGTCAGGGTTAGGGGTCTCTATCTCAGTGTTAGGGTTCTCTATCTCAGTGTCAGGGATCTCTATATCAGTGTCAGTGTTAGGGCTATCTATCTCAGTGTCAGGGTTCTCTATCTCAGTGTCAGGGTTAGGGTTCTTTATCTCAGTGTCAGGGTTAGGGTTCTCTATCTCAGTGTCAGGGTTAGAGTTCTCTATCTCAGTGTCAGGGTTAGGGTTCTCTATCTCAGGGTCAGTGTCAGGATTCTCTATCTCAGTGTTAGGGTTAGGGTTCTCTATCCCTGTGTCAGGGTTAGGGTTCTCTACCTCAGTGTCAGGGATCTCTATCTGAGTGTCAGTGTCAGGGATCTCTATCTCAGTGTCAGGGATCTCTATCTCTATCTCAGTGTCAGGATTATCTATCTCAGCATCAGGGCTCTCAATCTCAGTGTCAGGGTTAGGGGTCTCTATCTCAGTGTCAGGGTTAGGGGTCTCTATCTCAGTGTCAGGGATCTCTATCTCAGTGTCATGGTTAGGTCTCTCTATATCTGTGTCAAGGTTAGGGGTCTCTATCTCAGTGTCAGGGATCTCTATCTCAGTGTCAGGGATCTATATCTCAGTGTCAGGGTTAGGGCTCTCTATCCCAGTGTCAGGGTTAGGGGTCTCTATCTCAGTATCAGGGATCTCTATCTCAGTGTCAGGGATCTCTATCTCAGTGTCAGGGTTAGGGGTCTCTATCTCAGTGTTAGGGTTCTCTATCTCAGTGTCAGGGATCGCTATATCAGTGTCAGTGTTAGGGCTATCTATCTCAGTGTCAGGGTTCTCTATCTCAGTGTCAGGGTTAGGGTTCTTAATCTCAGTGTCAGGGTTAGGGTTCTCTATCTCAGTGTCAGGGTTAGAGTTCTCTATCTCAGTGTCAGGGTTAGGGTTCTCTATCTCAGTGTCAGTGTCAGGATTCTCTATCTCAGTGTTAGGGTTAGGGTTCTCTATCCCTGTGTCAGGGTTAGGGTTCTCTACCTCAGTGTCAGGCATCTCTATCTGAGTGTCAGTGTCAGGGATCTATATCTCAGTGTCGTGGTTAGGGCTCTCTATCTCAGTGTTAGGGCACTCTATCTCAGTGTCAGGGATCTCTATCTCAGTGTCAGGGTTCTCTATCTCAGTGTCAAAGTTACGGCTCTCTATCTCAGTGTCATGGTTAGGGCTTTCTCTCTCAGATTCAGGGGTCTTTATCTCAGTGTCAGGGCTCTCTATCTAAGTGTTAGGGCTCTCTATCTCAGGGTTAGGGTTCTCTATCTCATTGTCAAGGATCTCTGTCTCAGTGTCAGGGTTAGGATTCTATATCTCAGTATCAGTGTCAGGGATCTCTATCTCATTGTCAGGATTCTCTATCTCAGTGTCAGGATTCTCTATCTCATTGTTAGGGCTCTCTATCTCAGTGTCAGTGTCAGGGTTAGGGATCTCTATCTCAGTGTCAGTGTCAGGGTTAGGGATCTCTATCTCAGTGTCAGTGTCAGTGTCAGGGATCTCTATCTCAGTCGTAATGTCAGGGATCTCTATCTCATTGTCAGGATTCTCTATCTCAGTGTCAGGATTCTCTATCTCATTGTTAGGGCTCTCTATCTCAGTGTCAGTGTCGGGGTTAGGGATCTCTATCTCAGTGTCAGTGTCGGGGTTAGGGATCTCTATCTCAGTGTCAGTGTCGGGGTTAGGGATCTCTATCACAGTGTCTGTGTCTTGGTTAACCAGATAACCTGAACGAGAATGAACAACCATCCCAGATGAGCGACTGAACGACAGGATGAATTGAATGACCCACTGACTCGGACTGACTGAACAAGGTGAATGGACTGTGTTTTGTGCACAAACTCAAACAGGTCTAAACAAATAAGTCCAGCCAAAGTGAATCAGACAAGACAGTCACAATTCAAACAGACTGAACAAACTAATGAATAACCCCATTCAACTGAGCCAGTCCAGACAGATGAAGCACACAACTCTCCCTTTGCAATTGGTCACGAACCAATTACTATTAATTACTGTTTACTTTACTCTGTTTTCACTTTTGCAACCCTTCCTGCTTTTAATCCCCTCATTATTTTGCATGCATTTCATTTAACTAAAAAAGCTCCAAATATTTTCTTTGGTTCGTCAAATTTCGAGAAACCCACGTTGAGACCTACCGCTGACGCAGGTTCCCAGAGCGAAACACATAAATTCTATATTATAGGTAAGAACGTAGCTCACCTTAGTTTTCAAGTGGCCATTTATTTGTGTAGTTCGTCCAAAACCGTCCGCAGATTTTCACAGTTTCTGGTCCCTTTTCTCCGCTCCTGGTATTTCAGAAATATTATTGACTGAATATTTCCACGACATCATCAATTAAAATTCCAATATATTTTTACGAGGTTCTCAATCGTTTTGCCCTGCCCGGTAATAATAGGTTAAAGGTCTATTTCTTGCTTTAGAAAACCACATTAGTTTAGTTTTGTCAGTATTGAGGATAAGCTTCAACTGACACAAGGTACAGTGGGGCAAAAAAAGTATTTAGTCAGCCACCAATTGTGCAAGTTCTCCCACTTAAAAAGATGATAGAGGCCTGTAATTTTCATCATAGGTACACTTCAACTATGACAGACAAAATTTTTAAAAATAATCCAGAAAATCACATTGTATGTTTTTTTATGAATGTATTTGCAAATTATGTTGGAAAATAAGTATTTGGTCAATAACAAAAGTTTATCTCAATACTTTGTTATATACCCTTTGTTGGCAATGACAGAGGTCAAACGTTTTCTGTAAGTCTTCACAAGGTTTTCACACACTGTTGCTGGTATTTTGGCCCATTCCTCCATGCAGATCGCCATGTCAGAATCATGTGATGTGTTCTCCCTTCAACAGAGCTCTTAGAATCATGTGATGTGTTCTCCCTGCAACAGAGCTCTTAGAATCATGTGATGTGTTCTCCCTGCAACAGAGCTCTTAGAATCACGTGATGTGTTCTACCTTCAACAGAGCTCTTAGAATCACGTGATGTGTTCTACCTTCAACAGAGCTCTTAGAATCACGTGATGTGTTCTACCTTCAACAGAGCTCTTAGAATCATGTGATGTGTTCTACCTTCAACAGAGCTCTTAGAATCACGTGATGTGTTCTACCTTCAACAGAGCTCTTAGAATCACGTGATGTGTTCTACCTTCAACAGAGCTGTTAGAATCACGTGATGTGTTCTACCTTCAACAGAGCTCTTAGAATCATGTGATGTGTTCTACCTTCAACAGAGCTGTTAGAATCACGTGATGTGTTCTACCTTCAACAGAGCTCTTAGAATCATGTGATGTGCTCTCCCTGCAACAGAGCTCTTAGAATCATGTGATGTGTTCTACCTTCAACAGATCTGTTAGAATCACGTGATGTGTTCTACCTTCAACAGAGCTGTCAGAATCATGTGATGTGCTCTCCCTGCAACAGAGCTGTTAGAATCATGTGATGTGGATGAGAGATGGCCGAGCGGCATAGGCAAGGTGCAATAGATGGTATAAAATACAGTACATACATGTGATATGAGTAATGTAAGATATTTAACCATTATTAAAGTGACATTATTTAAAATGGCACTGTTTAAAGTGACTAGTGATCTATTTATTAAAGTGTCCAGTGATTGGGTATCAATGTAGGCAGCAGCCTCTCTGAGATAGAAGCTGTTTTTCAATCTCTCTGTCCCAGCTTTGATGCACCTGTACTGACATCGCCTTCTGGATGATAGCGGTCTGAACAGGCAGTGGTTCAGGTGGTTGTTTTCATTAATGATCTTTTTGGCCTTCCTGTGACATCGGATGCTGTTGCTGTCATGGAGGGCAGGTAGTTTGCTCCCGGTGATGCATTGTGCAGACCTCACTACCCTCTGGAGAGCCTTACGGTTATGCGGCGGCAGGGTAGCCTAGTGGTTAGAGAGTTGGACTAGTAACCGGAAGGTTGCAAGTTCAAACGCCCGAGCTGACAAGGTACAAATCTGTTGTTCTGCCCTTGAACAGGCAGTTAGCCCACTAGGCCATCATTGAAAATAAGAATTTGTTCTTAACTGACTTGCCTAGTTAAATAAAGGTACAATTTAAAAAATATATAAAACCAGGCTCTGCATCTGTCAAAGTTTGTCGGGTTTTTGGTAACAAGCCAAATTTCTTCAGTTTCCTGAGGTTGAAGAGGTGCTGTTGCACCATCTTCAAAACAATGTATATGTGGGTGGACCATTTCAGTTTGTCTATGATGTGTACGCCCAGGAATTTAAAACTTTCCACCTTCTCCACTGCTGTCCCTTCGATGTGGATAGGGGGGTGCTCCCTCTGCAGTTTCCTGAAGTCTACGATCATCTCTTTTGTTTTGTTGACATTGAGTGAGAGGTTTTTTTCCTGACACCACACTCCAATTGCCCTCACCTCCTCCCTGTAGGCCGTCTCGTCATTGTTGGTGATCAGGCCCACTACTGCTGTGACGTCTGCAAACTTGAAGATTGAGTTGGAGGTGTGAATGGCCACCCAGTCATGGGTGAACAAGGAGTACAGGGCTGAGCATGCACCCTTGTGGGGCCCCAGTGTTGCGGGTCAGCGACGTGGAGATGTTGTTTCCTACCTTCACCACCTGGGGGCGGCCCATCATAAAGTCCAGGACTCAGTTGCACAGGGAGGGTTTGAGACCCAGTGCCTCCAGCTTGATGATGAGCTTGGAGGGTACTATGGTGTTGAATGCTGAGCTATAGTCAATGAACAGCATTCTTACAAAGGTATTATTTTTGTCCAGATGGGATAGGGCAAGGTGCACAGGGCGAGTTTACCTAACCAGAAACCGTGTGATGGCAATTGCGTCATCTGTGGACCTGTTATGGCGGTATGCAAACTGAATTGGATCTAGGGTGGCCGGTATGGTGGCGGTGATATGATCCTTGACTAGCCTTTCAAAGCACTTCAAAATAACATAAGTGAGTGCTATGGGGCCGTAGACATTTAGTTTAGTTATCTTTGCCTTCTTGGGTACAGGAACGATGGTAGCCATCCTGAAGCATGTGGGGACAACAGACTGGGATAGGGAGAGATTGAATATGTCCATAAACACACCAGCCAGCTGGTCTGCGTATGCTCTGAGGATGCGGCTAAGGATGCCGTCTGGGCCAGCAGCCTTGCGAGGGTTGACGAGTTAAAAGTTTTACTCACATCAGAGGGGGGGGGGTGGGGGGGGGACTGTCTTTGTTAGCAAGCCGCGACGGGGGCACTGAATTATCCTCAAAGCAGGCAAAGAAGGTGTTTAGTTTGTCTGGAAGCGTGACTTCGGTGTCCGTGACGTGGCTGGTTTTCTTTTTGTAGTCCGGGATTTCCTGTAGACCCTGCCACATAAGTCTCATGTCTGAGCCGTTGAATTGCGACTCCACCTTGTCCCTGTACTGGCATTTCACTTGTTTGATTGCCTTGCTGAGGGATTAACTACACTGTTTATATTCAGCCATTTTTCCATGGTTAAATGCGGTGGATCGCACTTTCAGTTCTGCGTGAATGCCGCCACCCATCCATGGTTTATGGTTAGGGTAGGTTTTAATAGTCACAGTGGGTACAACATCTCCAATGCACTTCTTTATAAACACACTCACCGAGTCAGAATATAGGTTTATGTTGTTCTCTGAAGCTGACCGGAACATATTCCAGTCCGCGTGATCAAAACAATCTTCAAGCGTTGCTTCCGATTGGTCAGACCAGCGCTGAATGGTTCTCGTCACTAGTACATCCTGTTTGAGTTTCTGCCTATAAGACGGAACGAGCAAGATGGCGTCATGGTCGGATTTGCCGAAGGGAAATTTGTTAAGATTTGTTCAAATCCCCAGCCACAAAAAAATGGCTGGGGATTAAATATAACTAAATATAGTTTACAGTTTACATAGAGTCCAGTGAAGTTCCTTGAAGGCTGTCTTGGTGTTCGCTTGAGGGGGAATGTACACAGCTGTGACTATAACTGACGAGAATTCTCTTGGTAGGTAAAATTTTTGTAAGGAATTCTAGGTCGGGTGATCCGAAGGACTTGTGTTCCTGTATGTTGTTATGATTACACCATAAGTCATTAATCATGAAGCATACGCCCCCATCCTTCCTCTTCCCAGAGGGGTGTTTATCCCTGTCGGCACGATAACTGGAGAAGCGCGGTGGCTGAAAAGATTCCTACAACATATCCCGAGAGAGCCATGTTTCCGTGTAAAAGAGAATGTTACAATCTCTGATGTCTCTCTGGAAGGCAACCCTTGCTTAAATTTTGTGTACTTTATTGTCAAGAAACAGGACATTGGCGAGTAGTATACTCGGGTGCGGTGAGCGATGTGCACGTCTACAGAGCCTGACCAGAGGGCAGCTCTGTCTGCCCCATCTGTGGCGCCGTTGTTTTGGTTCGGCTACTGGGATCAGATCCATTGTCCTGGGTGGTGGACCAAGAAGACGATCCGCTTTGGGAAAGTCGTGTTCCTGGACATAATGTTCCTGGACATAAAACAGCTAAATGCTGCATAGTTTCCTCAGAACGCAAAGCGAGGCGGCCATTTCTGTCGGCGCCATTTTACTCTCTTTTTATTATCCATAGTCACTTTATTAACTCCACCTACATATTACCTCAATTACCCCGACTAACTGGTGCCCCTCCACATTGACTCTGTAACGGTACCCCCTGTATATAGCCTCCACATTGACTCTGTACCGGTACACCCTGTATATAGCCTCCACATTGACTCTGTACCGGTACCCCCTGTATATAGTCTCCACATTGACTCTGTACCGCTACCCCCTGTATATAGCCTCCACATTGACTCTGTACCGGTACCCCCTGTATATAGCCTCCACATTGACTCTGTACCGGTACACCCTGTATATAGCCTCCACATTGACTCTGTACCGGTACACCCTGTATATAGCCTCCACATTGACTCTGTACCGGTACACCCTGTATATAGCCTCCACATTAACTCTGTAACGGTACCCCCTGTATATAGCCTCCACATTGACTCTGTACCATAATACCCTGTATATAGACTCCACATTGACTCTGTACCAGTACCCCCTGTATATAGCCTCCACATTGACTCTGTACCGGTACCCCCTGTATATAGCCTCCACATTGACTCTGTACCGTAATACCCTGTATATAGCCTCCACATTGACTCTGTACCGTAATACCTTGTATATAGCCTCCACATTGACTCTGTACCGTAATACCCTGTATATAGCCTCCACATTGACTCTGTACCGTAACACCCTGTATATAGCCTCCACATTGACTCTGTACCGTAATACCCTGTATATAGCCTCCACATTGACTCTGTACCGTAATACCTTGTATATAGCCTCCACATTGACTCTGTACCGTAATACCCTGTATATAGCCTCCACATTGACTCTGTACCGTAATACCCTGTATATAGCCTCCACATTGACTCTGTACCGGTTCCCCCTGTATATAGCCTCCACATTGACTCTGTACCGTAATACCCTGTATATAGCCTCCACATTGACTCTGTACCGTAATACCCTGTATATAGCCTCCACATTGACTCTGTACCGTAATACCCTGTATATAGCCTCCACATTGACTCTGTACCGTAACACCCTGTATATAGGCTCCACATTGACTCTGTACCGTAATACCCTGTATATAGCCTCCACATTGACTCTGTACCGGTTCCCCCTGTATATAGCCTCCACATTGACTCTGTACCGTAATACCCTGTATATAGCCTCCACATTGACTCTATACCGTAATACCTTGTATATAGCCTCCACATTGACTCTGTACCGTAATACCCTGTATATAGCCTCCACATTGACTCTGTACCGTAACACCCTGTATATAGCCTCCACATTGACTCTGTACCGTAACACCCTGTATAAAGCCTCCACATTGACTCTGTACCGTAATACCCTGTGTATAGCCTCCACATTTACTCTGTACCGTAATACCCTGTATATAGCCTCGCTATTGGTATTTTACTGCTGCTCTTTAATTATTTGTTACTTTTATTTTTTTATTTTTTTTGTATTTTTCTTTAAAACATAATTGTTGGTTTAGGGCTTGTATGTAAGCATTTCACTGTAAGGTCTACTACACCTGTTCTCATGTTGTATTATCTACCCTGGTGATAAACATAACAAAACACACATTTACTTATTCTAAACATTGCTTTTCAGATGTTTATATACAGAACCAACTATTCAAACTTGTGATGGATTATTATTGACATGGTTAACATTTACTGTGTATACATTGAATGGGCCTTCAAAACTACGTCGTGAAGAAAACATAAACGATTACTGACAACTTCAAATTGTTGTTACAATACATTACCTATGTAATGACTTTCACACACACAACAGTTCAAGCTTTCCATGAATACATACAACCCTCACCACATCTTTATTTAGATCCAGATCACCTTTATTTAACCAGGTAGACCAGATCACCTTTATTTAACCAGGTAGACCAGATCTCCTTTATTTAACCAGGTAGACCAGATCTCCTTTATTTAACCAGGTAGACCAGATCACCTTTATTTAACCAGGTAGACCAGATCACCTTTATTTAACCAGGTAGACCAGATCACCTTTATTTAACCAGGTAGACCAGATCACCTCTATTTAACCAGGTAGGCCAGTTGAGAACAAGTTCTCATTTACAATTGCGACCTGGCCAAGATAAAGCAAAGCAGTTCGACACATACAACAACACAGAGTTGCACATGGAATAAAACAAACATACAGTCAATAATACAGTAGAAAAATAAGTCTATATACAATGTGAGCAAATGAGGTGAGATAAGGGAGGTAAAGGCAAAAAAAAAGGCCATGGTGGCAAAGTAAATACAATACAATCTAAAAATTACAATCTAACCTGAAACCTCAGTCCATATCTCTCTCAGTCCCTCAGTATAGTTGGGACGTGTACATATTGTTCTGTACTCCAGTTTAACAAAATAATATTTTCATGTTAAAATCTGTGAAGATTTCCTTAATATGCCCATCTTAGATATACAGGGTCTTTCTTCGGAAGGTATTCAGACCCCTTGACTTTTTCCACATTTTGTTGCGTTGCAGCCTTATAATAAAATTGATTAAATATTTTTTTCCCTCAGCAATACCCAATACTGCCAAAGGAAAAACAGGTTTTTAGCAATGTTTGCAAATTTAAAAAAAAATAAAAATGGAAAAAATGTATTCACATAATTTTTCAGCCCTTTTGCTATGAGACTCGAAATTGAGCTCAGGTGCATCCTGTTTCCATTGATCATCCTTGACATTATTCGACATCTTGATTGGAGTCCACCTGTGGTAAATTAAATTGATTGTACATGATTTGGAAAGGCACACACCTGTCTCTATAAGGTCCCACAGTTGACAGTGTATGTCAGAGCAAAAACCAGGCCATGAGGTGGAAGGACTTGTCCGTAGAGCTCTGAGACAGGGTTGTAGAGAGGTACAGATCTGGGGAAGGGTACCGAAACATTTCTGCAGCATTGAAGGTCCCCAAGAACACAGTGGCCTCCATCATTCTTAAATGGAAAATGTTTGGAACCACCAAGACTCTTCCTAGAGCTGGCCACCCAGACAGACTGAGCAATCGGGGGAGAAAGACCTTGGTCAGGGAGGTGACCAAGAACCTGATGGAGTTCTAGAGTTCCTTTGTGGAGATGGGAGAAACTTCCAGAAGGACATCCATCTCTGCAGAAGTTCACCAATCGGGCCTTTATGGTAGAGCGGCCAGACGGAAGCCACTCCTCAGTAAAAGGCACATGACTGCCCGCTTGGAGTTTGTCAAAAGGCACCTAAAGACACTCAGACCACGAGAAACAAGATTCTCTGGTCTGATGAAACCAAGATTGAACTCTTTGACCTGAATGCCAAGCGTCACAGGAGGAAACCTGGAACCATCCCTACAGTGAAGCATGGTGGTGGCAGCATCATACTGTGGGGATGTTTTTCAGCAGCAGAGACTGGGAGACTAGTCAGGATCGAGGGAAAGATGAACGGAGCAAAGTACAGAGAGATCCTTTTAGAAAACCTGCTCCAGAGCTCTCAGGACCTCAGACTGGGGCGAAGGTTCACCTTCCAAGACTCCAGGCTGTAATCGCTGCCAAAGGTGCTTCAACAAAGTATTGAGTAAAGGGTCTGAATAATTACGTAAATGTTATATTTCAGAAATGCAAACATTTCGAAAAAACCATTTTTGCTTTGTCATTATGGGGTATTGTGTGTTAGACTGATGAGGGGAAAAAAACGAATGAAATACATTTTAGAATAAGGCTGTAACGTAACAAAATGTGTAAAATGTCAAGGGGTCTGAATACTTTCCGAAAGGCATTGTACATGAACATGACCTTAATATGCTCATTCTAGATCAGACTGAACTGTTTTCCGTATTTACTATGCACAGTGATGTGTTCTCAGTATTCCAGAACCTTTCAGTAATCCAGAACCTTTCAGTATTCCAGAACCTTTCAGTAATCCAGAACCTTTCAGTAATCCAGAACCTTTCAGTAATCCAGAACCTTTCAGTATTCCAGAACCTTTCAGTATTCCAGAATCTCCTTAAAAATCTAGTCTAGTGTATTCCGTCTATAAAAGAGGATCCACAATGTGCCCTGCTTCTGTATCCCAGCAGCGCTTGCTTGTAGACAAGACCCCATCGCTTAGTAATGTGATTACTATAGCCTGTTTACACAGGCCTTTTATTTCATAAATGAGACGTGGCTCACAAACAACTGGATCAAATCCCTTGAAGTAATTGGTTGGCATCTTAGGAGAGACTGTGAGCCATTGACACACACACAGCCATGGTGAAACAGGAAGAAAGGTCTAAACCCTCTGGTGGTGGGAAAGTGCCGACTGCCTCTCTTCCATTAAACCCTGTTGGGAACACTAAGTACCACTGACCAGGGGGACGGAAGGCGAGAGAGAGGGGGAGGGAGGATGGAGGGAGGGGATGAACAGATGTGAGGAGAAATACATAGTGTGTAGTCCAGTGTTTGCCATATATGGTAACAAAACATTCCTTATACAACCAGATCATGACGTCTTCGCTACCTGATTTGCCCTCTGGGTAGTGTCTTCAGTGAGTGATCTGATCTCTGGGTAGTGTCTTCAGTGAGTGATCTGATCTCTGGGTAGAGTCTTCAGTGAGTGATCTGATCTCTGGGTAGTGTCTTCAGTGAGTGATCTGATCTCTGGGTAGTGTCTTCAGTGAGTGATCTGATCTCTGGGTAGTGTCTTCAGTGAGTGATCTGATCTCTGGGTAGTGTCTTCAGTGAGTGATCTGATCTCTGGGTAGTGTCTTCAGTGAGTGATCTGATCTCTGGGTAGTGTCTTCAGTGAGTGATCTGATCTCTGGGTAGTGTCTTCAGTGAGTGATCTGATCTCTGGGTAGTGTCTTCAGTGAGTGATCTGATCTCTGGGTAGTGTCTTCAGTGAGTGATCTGATCTCTGGGTAGTGTCTTCAGTGAGTGATCTGATCTCTGGGTAGTGTCTTCAGTGAGTGATCTGATCTCTGGGTAGTGTCTTCAGTGAGTGATCTGATCTCTGGGTAGTGTCTTCAGTGAGTGGTCTGATCTCTGGTTAGTGTCTTCAGTGAGTGATCTGATCTCTGGTTAGTGACTTCAGTGAGTGATCTGATCTCTGGGTAGTGTCTTCAGTGAGTGATCTGATCTCTGGTTAGTGTCTTCAGTGAGTGATCTGATCTCTGGTTAGTTACTTCAGTGAGTGATCTGATCTCTGGGTAGTGTCTTCAGTGAGTGATCTGATCTCTGGTTAGTGTCTTCAGTGAGTGATCTGATCTCTGGGTAGTGTCTTCAGTGAGTGATCTGATCTCTGGGTAGTGTTTTCAGTGAGTGATCTGATCTCTGGGTAGTGTCTTCAGTGAGTGATCTGATCTCTGGGTAGTGTTTTCAGTGAGTGATCTGATCTCTGGGTAGTGTCTTCAGTGAGTGATCTGATCTATGGGTAGTGTCTTCAGTGAGTGATCTGATCTCTGGGTCGTGTCTTCAGTGAGTGATCTGATCTCTGGGTAGTTACTTCAGTGAGTAATCTGATCTCTGGGTAGTGTCTTCAGTGAGTGATCTGATCTCTGGTTAGTGTCTTCAGTGAGTGATCTGTTCTCTGGGTAGTGTCTTCAGTGAGTGATCTGTTCTCTGGGTAGTGTCTTCAGTGAGTGATCAGACGTGGCTCTCTTCAACAAAAAAAAATGTTATATTTTTTGGGCATTATTATTATAATATATTTTTTTAGGGGGGGGGGGGTGTAGATCAGCACAGTTGCTGGGAAATCATCTATTCCTCGTCTATATGCCAGCTTTGTAAAATGTAGCAAGGTCCAAACATTTAGGGAGAGTTTACAGAACTAGGCTTATTCTGATTCAGAGAAACCCTCCCTGGGCATTAGTCTGTGTCAATCTTATTATAATCTGATTCAGAGAAACCCTCCCTGTGCATTAGTCTGTGTCCTTCTTATTATAATCTGATTCAGAGAAACTCTGCCTGTGCATTAGTCTGTGTCCTTCTTATTATAATCTGATTCAGAGAAACCCTCCCTGTGCATTATTCTGTGTCCTTCTCATTATAATCTCAGTCAGAGAAACTCTCCCTGTGCATTAGTCTGTGTCCTTCTCATTATAATCTGATTCAGAGAAACCCTCCCTGTGCATTAGTCTGTGTCCTTCTCATTATAATCTCAGTCAGAGAAACCCTCCCTGTGCATTAGTCTGTGTCCTTCTCATTATAATCTCAGTCAGAGAAACCCTCCCTGTGCATTAGTCTGTGTCCTTCTCATTATAATCTGATTCAGAGAAACCCTCCCTGTGCATTATTCTGTGTCCTTCTCATTATAATCTCAGTCAGAGAAACTCTCCCTGTGCATTAGTCTGTGTCCTTCTCATTATAATCTGATTCAGAGAAACCCTCCCTGTGCATTAGTCTGTGTCCTTCTCATTATAATCTGATTCAGAGAAACCCTCCCTGTGCATTAGTCTGTGTCCTTCTCATTATAATCTGATTCAGAGAAACCCTCCCTGTGCATTAGTCTGTGTCCTTCTCATTATAATCTCAGTCAGAGAAACCCTCCCTGTGCATTAGTCTGTGTCCTTCTCATTATAATCTGATTCAGAGAAACCCTCCCTGTGCATTAGTCTGTGTCCTTCTCATTATAATCTCAGTCAGAGAAACTCTCCCTGTGCATTAGTCTGTGTCCTTCTCATTATAATCTCAGTCAGAGAAACCCTCCCTGTGCATTAGTCTGTGTCCTTCTTATTATAATCTGATTCAGAGAAACCCTCCCTGTGCATTAGTCTGTGTCCTTCTCATTATAATCTGATTCAGAGAAACCCTCCCTGTGCATTAGTCTGTGTCCTTCTCATTATAATCTCAGTCAGAGAAACCCTCCCTGTGCATTAGTCTGTGTCCTTCTCATTATAATCTCAGTCAGAGAAACCCTCCCTGTGCATTAGTCTGTGTCCTTCTCATTATAATCTCAGTCAGAGAAACCCTCCCTGTGCATTAGTCTGTGTCCTTCTCATTATAATCTGATTCAGAGAAACCCTCCCTGTGCATTAGTCTGTGTCCTTCTCATTATAATCTGATTCAGAGAAACCCTCCCTGTGCATTAGTCTGTGTCCTTCTCATTATAATCTCAGTCAGAGAAACCCTCCCTGTGCATTAGTCTGTGTCCTTCTCATTATAATCTGATTCAGAGAAACCCTCCCTGTGCATTAGTCTGTGTCCTTCTCATTATAATCTGATTCAGAGAAACCCTCCCTGTGCATTAGTCTGTGTCCTTCTCATTATAATCTGATTCAGAGAAACCCTCCCTGTGCATTAGTCTGTGTCCTTCTCATTATAATCTGATTCAGAGAAACCCTCCCTGTGCATTAGTCTGTGTCCTTCTCATTATAATCTCAGTCAGAGAAACCCTCCCTGTGCATTAGTCTGTGTCCTTCTCATTATAATCTGATTCAGAGAAACCCTCCCTGTGCATTAGTCTGTGTCCTTCTCATTATAATCTCAGTCAGAGAAACCCTCCCTGTGCATTAGTCTGTGTCCTTCTCATTATAATCTGATTCAGAGAAACCCTCCCTGTGCATTAGTCTGTGTCCTTCTCATTATAATCTCAGTCAGAGAAACTCTCCCTGTGCATTAGTCTGTGTCCTTCTCATTATAATCTCAGTCAGAGAAACCCTCCCTGTGCATTAGTCTGTGTCCTTCTCATTATAATCTCAGTCAGAGAAACCCTCCCTGTGCATTAGTCTGTGTCCTTCTCATTATAATCTGATTCAGAGAAACCCTCCCTGTGCATTAGTCTGTGTCCTTCTCATTATAATCTGATTCAGAGAAACCCTCCCTGTGCATTAGTCTGTGTCCTTCTCATTATAATCTCAGTCAGAGAAACCCTCCCTGTGCATTAGTCTGTGTCCTTCTCATTATAATCTCAGTCAGAGAAACCCTCCCTGTGCATTAGTCTGTGTCCTTCTCATTATAATCTCAGTCAGAGAAACCCTCCCTGTGCATTAGTCTGTGTCCTTCTCATTATAATCTGATTCAGAGAAACCCTCCCTGTGCATTAGTCTGTGTCCTTCTCATTATAATCTGATTCAGAGAAACCCTCCCTGTGCATTAGTCTGTGTCCTTCTCATTATAATCTCAGTCAGAGAAACCCTCCCTGTGCATTAGTCTGTGTCCTTCTCATTATAATCTGATTCAGAGAAACCCTCCCTGTGCATTAGTCTGTGTCCTTCTCATTATAATCTCAGTCAGAGAAACTCTCCCTGTGCATTAGTCTGTGTCCTTCTCATTATAATCTGATTCAGAGAAACCCTCCCTGTGCATTAGTCTGTGTCCTTCTCATTATAATCTGATTCAGAGAAACCCTCCCTGTGCATTAGTCTGTGTCCTTCTCATTATAATCTCAGTCAGAGAAACCCTCCCTGTGCATTAGTCTGTGTCCTTCTCATTATAATCTGATTCAGAGAAACCCTCCCTGTGCATTAGTCTGTGTCCTTCTCATTATAATCTCAGTCAGAGAAACCCTCCCTGTGCATTAGTCTGTGTCCTTCTCATTATAATCTCAGTCAGAGAAACCCTCCCTGTGCATTAGTCTGTGTCCTTCTCATTATAATCTCAGTCAGAGAAACTCTCCCTGTGCATTAGTCTGTGTCCTTCTCATTATAATCTCAGTCAGAGAAACCCTCCCTGTGCATTAGTCTGTGTCCTTCTCATTATAATCTCAGTCAGAGAAACCCTCCCTGTGCATTAGTCTGTGTCCTTCTCATTATAATCTGATTCAGAGAAACCCTCCCTGTGCATTAGTCTGTGTCCTTCTTATTATAATCTGATTCAGAGAAACCCTCCCTGTGCATTAGTCTGTGTCCTTCTCATTATAATCTCAGTCAGAGAAACCCTCCCTGTGCATTAGTCTGTGTCCTTCTCATTATAATCTGATTCAGAGAAACCCTCCCTGTGCATTAGTCTGTGTCCTTCTCATTATAATCTCAGTCAGAGAAACCCTCCCTGTGCATTAGTCTGTGTCCTTCTCATTATAATCTCAGTCAGAGAAACCCTCCCTGTGCATTAGTCTGTGTCCTTCTCATTATAATCTCAGTCAGAGAAACCCTCCCTGTGCATTAGTCTGTGTCCTTCTCATTATAATCTCAGTCAGAGAAACTCTCCCTGTGCATTAGTCTGTGTCCTTCTCATTATAATCTCAGTCAGAGAAACCCTCCCTGTGCATTAGTCTGTGTCCTTCTCATTATAATCTCAGTCAGAGAAACCCTCCCTGTGCATTAGTCTGTGTCCTTCTCATTATAATCTGATTCAGAGAAACCCTCCCTGTGCATTAGTCTGTGTCCTTCTCATTATAATCTGATTCAGAGAAACCCTCCCTGTGCATTAGTCTGTGTCCTTCTCATTATAATCTGATTCAGAGAAACCCTCCCTGTGCATTAGTCTGTGTCCTTCTCATTATAATCTCAGTCAGAGAAACCCTCCCTGTGCATTAGTCTGTGTCCTTCTCATTATAATCTGATTCAGAGAAACCCTCCCTGTGCATTAGTCTGTGTCCTTCTCATTATAATCTCAGTCAGAGAAACCCTCCCTGTGCATTAGTCTGTGTCCTTCTCATTATAATCTCAGTCAGAGAAACCCTCCCTGTGCATTAGTCTGTGTCCTTCTCATTATAATCTCAGTCAGAGAAACCCTCCCTGTGCATTAGTCTGTGTCCTTCTCATTATAATCTCAGTCAGAGAAACTCTCCCTGTGCATTAGTCTGTGTCCTTCTCATTATAATCTCAGTCAGAGAAACCCTCCCTGTGCATTAGTCTGTGTCCTTCTCATTATAATCTCAGTCAGAGAAACCCTCCCTGTGCATTAGTCTGTGTCCTTCTCATTATAATCTCAGTCAGAGAAACCCTCCCTGTGCATTAGTCTGTGTCCTTCTCATTATAATCTGATTCAGAGAAACCCTCCCTGTGCATTAGTCTGTGTCCTTCTCATTATAATCTGATTCAGAGAAACCCTCCCTGTGCATTAGTCTGTGTCCTTCTCATTATAATCTCAGTCAGAGAAACCCTCCCTGTGCATTAGTCTGTGTCCTTCTCATTATAATCTGATTCAGAGAAACCCTCCCTGTGCATTAGTCTGTGTCCTTCTCATTATAATCTGATTCAGAGAAACCCTCCCTGTGCATTAGTCTGTGTCCTTCTCATTATAATCTCAGTCAGAGAAACCCTCCCTGTGCATTAGTCTGTGTCCTTCTCATTATAATCTGATTCAGAGAAACCCTCCCTGTGCATTAGTCTGTGTCCTTCTCATTATAATCTGATTCAGAGAAACCCTCCCTGTGCATTAGTCTGTGTCCTTCTCATTATAATCTGATTCAGAGAAACCCTCCCTGTGCATTAGTCTGTGTCCTTCTTATTATAATCTGATTCAGAGAAACCCTCCCTGTGCATTAGTCTGTGTCCTTCTCATTATAATCTCAGTCAGAGAAACCCTCCCTGTGCATTAGTCTGTGTCCTTCTCATTATAATCTCAGTCAGAGAAACCCTCCCTGTGCATTAGTCTGTGTCCTTCTCATTATAATCTCAGTCAGAGAAACCCTCCCTGTGCATTAGTCTGTGTCCTTCTCATTATAATCTGATTCAGAGAAACCCTCCCTGGGCATTAGTCTGTGTCCTTCTCATTATAATCTGATTCAGAGAAACCCTCCCTGTGCATTAGTCTGTGATTGATTCTGGTTGGATTATAGTGTAAAGAAGGTTTCTAGTCATAGGGCATGATCAGACTCTTAAGTGAAAATAGCTTGGTGTTCATCCCAAATTGCACCCTAATTCATAGGGAACAGGGTGCAATTTGGGAGTTGTTTCGTAAATGGTACCAAAGTAGTTACTAACAACGGATGGATGGAAAGGTCAATGGGGCAGCAACTGATTTATTGATTTATTAAATTCACTTGGAATATAACTCGAGGCTAGTAGCACCCAGACAGGAAGCACTAGAAGCAGTTTCCCTCTAGAAGTATGTCAATAAATAGATTGAATAGGGTCTTTTTATTGATTTTATGGAAAGTTGATTTAACTTGGCAAGTCAGTTAAGACGGCCTACCAAAAGGCAAAAGACCTTCTGCGGGGACGAGGGCTGTGATAAAAAAAATATATATGTATGTATATATATATATACGCCAAAACACACATGATGGGTTAGGGTTTGTCAGGCAAGCATTTCGAATCAAATCAAATCAAATTATATTTTTCACATCCACAGAATACAACAGGTGTAGTAGACCTTACAGTGAAATGCTCTTAACCTCCAATGCAGTTTTAAGAAAGTATGTACTAAGATAAACTGAAGTTAAAAATAATAATAATAATAACAAATAAATATGAAGAAAATTGATAAATAAGAAAATATAAAAATAACAAGTACTTTAACATCAACAACAAAATAACAGCAGCGAGGTAACCTCTCAGTCAACGTCAGCAAAACAAAAGAGATGATAGTGGACATCAGGTAAAAGCAGAGTGCCCCCCCCCTATCCACATCGAAGGGACAGCAGTGGAGAAGGTGGAAAGTTTTAGGTTCCTCGGCGCACACATCATGGACAAACTGAAATGGTCCATCCACACAGACAGTGTGGTGAAGAAGGCTCAGCAGCGCCTCTTCAACCTCAGGAGGCTGAAGAAATTTGGCTTGTCACCAAAAACACTCACTAACTTTTACAGGTGCACAATCGAGAGCATCCTGTCGGGCACCGCCTGGTACGGCAACTGCTCCGCCCACAACCGCAGGGCTCTCCAGAGGGTGGTGCAGTCTGCACAACGCATCACCGGGGGCAAACTACCTGCCCTCCAGGACACCTACACCACCCAATGTCACAGGAAGGCCAGAAAGATCATCAAGGACATCAACCACCCGAGTCACTGCCTGTTCACCCCGCTATCATCCAGAAGGCGAGGTCAGTACAGGTGCATCAAAGCTGGGACCGAGAGACTGAAAAACAGCTTCTATCTCTGTTAAACAGCCATCACTAGCAGCGGCTGCCTACCGACAGACATGATACCATTGGCCACTTTAATAAATGGAACACTAGTCACTTCAATAATGACACTTTAAGAATGTTTACATATCTCTTATTACTTATCTCATAAGTATATACTGTGTACTACACTATATATTCTATACTATCTACAGTGGCTTGTGAAAGTTTTCACCCCCCTTGACATTTTTCCTATATTGTTGCCTTACAACCTGAAATTAAAATAGATTTGTGGGGGGTTTGTATCATTTGATTTACACAACATGCCTATCCACTTTGAAGATGCAAAATAATTTTTATTGTGAAAAAACAAACATGAAATAAGACAAGAAACAGAACACTTGAGTGTGCATAACTATTCACCCCCCCAAAGACAATACTTTGTAGAGACACCTTTTCAGCAAATTCAGCTGCAAGTCTCTTGGGATATTTCTCTATAAGCTTGACACATCCAGCCACTGGGTTTTTTGCCCATTCTTCAAGGCAAAACTGTTCCAGCTCTTTCAAGTTGGATGGGTTCCGCTGGTGTACAGCAATCTTTAAGTCACACCACAGATTCTCAATTGGATGGAGGTCTGTGCTTTGACTAGGCTGTTCCAAGACATTTCAATGTGTCTCCTTAAACCGAAGGTGAACCTCCGTCCCAGTCTCAAATCTCTGGAAGACTGAAACAGGTTTCCCTCAAGAATTTCCCTGTATTTAGCGCCATCCATTATTTCTTAAATTCTGAAAAGTTTCCCAGTCCCTGCCAATGAAAAACATCCCCACAGCATGATGCTGCCACCACCATGCTTCACTGTGGGGATGTTGTTCTCGGGGTGATGAGAGGTGTTGGGTTTGCGCCAGACATAGCGTTTTCCTTGATGACCAAAAAGCTCAACTTTCTTCCATATACTTTGGTAGCCTCCCACATGCCTTTTGGAAAAAGCCAATCATGTTTGTTTATTTTTTTCTGGCCACTCTTCCGTAAAGCCCAGCTCTGTGGAGTGTATTGCTTAAAGGTGTCCTATAGACAGATACTCCAATCTCTGCTGTGGAGTTTCACAGCTCCTTCAGGGTTATCTTTGGTCTCTTTGTTGCCTCTCTGATGATGTCTGGTGAGGACCTGCCTTACAACAGGCCTACAAGCCCTCAGTCCAGCCTCTCTCAGCCTATTGCGGACAGACTGAGTACTGATGGAGGGATTGAGTCCTGGTGTAACTCAGGCAGTTGTTGTTGCCATCCTGTACCTGTCCCGCAGGTGTGATGTTTGGATGTACCAATCCTGTGCAGGTGTTGTTACACATGGTCTGCCACTGCGAGGACCATCAGCTGTCTGTCCTGTCTCCCTGTAGCGCTGTCTTAGGCATATCACAGTACTGACATTACAATTTTTTGCCCTGGCCACATCTGCAGTCCTCATGCCTTCTTGCATGCCAAAGGCACGTTCTCGCAGATGAGCAGGGACCCTGGGCATCTTTCTTTTGATGTTTTTCAGAGTCAGTTGAAAGGCCTCTTTAGTGTCCTAAGTTTTCATACCTGTGACCTTCTTTGCCTACCGTCTGTAAGCTGATAGTGTCTTAACGACCGTTCCACAGGTGCATGTTCATGTTAATTAATTGTTTATGGTTCATTGAACAAGCAGGGGGAAACAGTGTTTAAACCCTTTACAATGAAGATCTGTGAAGTTATTTGGATTTTTACGAATTATCTTTCAAAGACAGGGTCCTGAAAAAAGTGTATTTTTTTGCTGTAGGTAGAGGTAAAGTGGCTATGCATAGATAATAAACAGAGAGTAGCAGCTGCGTAAATGCAAATAGTCTGGGTAGCCATTTGATTAGCTGTTCAGGAGTCTTATGACTTGGGGTTAGAAGCTGTTAAGAAGCCTTTTGGACCTAGACTTGGCGCTCCGGTACCGCTTGCCATAAGGAAGCAGAGAGAACAGTCTATGACTATTGTGGCTGGAGTCTTTGGCCATTTTTAGGGCCTTCCTCTGAGCTGGTGTGGAGTGGGCGTTCACTTAGATCGTATTGTATCACATCAAAGAGGGTTCCAGCCTAGTGGTGTTGAGTTAACTAGTTTCCTCTTACAGATGAATGGAAAGCCACAGACGTCAGCCTTCTAAAAGCTTCCTGTGTGAATAGATTTCCCCTCTGAGAATAGAGAGATAGATTGGCCATCAATGAATGGAGGATTCGGACGCTGGATTGTTCTTGTGAAGTGTGCTTGCTCCATAAATTAGAAAGGACAATATGGCTCTCGACGAAAGAATGTGAATCCCCACTTTAAATGTGAATGTAAACAGTCAGTAAGCCATGGGTCACAGAGGGACATTTGGTTACCCAACACACAGATAGCGATCTGGTTACACATTCTTCCTGTTTAGCCTGTTTTTGTCTTTATCTTGGTCTGTGTGTTGTTAAATGTTGACTTTGTCTCTAGTTCAAACAGGGTTTTTGCTCAAATGTAGTATTGTCAATCTCACTATGACAACATGATTTTGAAGGCTGCATTTACACAGGCAGCATAATTCTGATTTTTTTCTTCTAATTGGTCTTTTGAACAATCAGTTATTTTGCCAATAATGGGAACACGATCAGATTTGGGCTGCCTGTGTCATTACAATTCATGAGTGGGGAGAGAAAATCTAGAAAAAAAGGTATCTTTGCTTTAGTAAATGTTGATTACAAACAATAATAACCTGCACACAGATCTATAAACCCTAACGTGTGGGCTGACTGACTGGGTGACAGAGTTTAGGTCTGGACTGACTGACTGACTGACTGACTGACTGACTGACTGACTGACTGGATGGATGGATGGCAGAGTTTAGGTATGGACTGACTGACTGACTGACTGACTGGATGACAGAGTTTAGGTCTGGACTGACTGACTGACTGGTTGACAGAGTTTAGGTCTGGACTGACTGACTGACTGACTGGTTGACAGAGTTTAGGTCTGGACTGACTGACTGACTGACTGGTTGACAGAGTTTAGGTCTGGACTGACTGACTGACTGACTGGTTGACAGAGTTTAGGTCTGGACTGACTGACTGACTGACTGACTGGTTGACAGAGTTTAGGTCTGGACTGACTGACTGACTGACTGGTTGACAGAGTTTAGGTCTGGACTGACTGACTGACTGACTGGTTGACAGAGTTTATGTATGTCTAGTGTCATCGAGTTTCAGAACTGCTAAATCCCTATGAATTCATGAGTAATTGAAAAACTATGGTTGAGAGGGATGAGGCAAAAATACATCCCAATTAAGTCTGGCAGCTGATTGGCAAACATACAGTAAATTGAGGAATTATGTGACTGAACAATGTTTGTATTTGTTTATATTTCACGTTTATTTAACTAGGCAAGCCAGTTAAGAACACATTCTTATTTACAATGACGGCCTACCAGAAGGCAAAAGACCTCCTGTGGGGACAGAGGGCTGGGATTAAAAATAAAATCAATTAAAAAAATATATAGGACAAAACACAGATCATGACAAGAGGCAACACAACATAAAGAGAGACCTAAAATGACAACATAGCATAGCAGCAACACATGACAACACAGAATGGCAACAACACAACAACAACATGGTAGCAACACAACATGGCAGCATCACAACATGGCAACAGTACAACATGGTAGCACCACAACATGGCAGCATCTCAACATGGTAGCAGCACAACATGGTAGCAACACAACATGACAGCAACACAACATGACAGCAGCACAACATGGTAGCAACACAACATGACAGCAACACAACATGGCAGCAACACAACATGGTAGCAACACAACATGACAGCAACACAACATGACAGCAACACAACATGGCAGCAACACAACATGGTAGCAACACAACATGACAGCAACACAACATGACAGCAGCACAACATGGTAGCAACACAACATGACAGCAACACAACATGACAGCAACACAACATGACAGCAGCACAACATGGTAGCAACACAACATGACAGCAACACAACATGACAGCAACACAACATGGCAGCAACACAACATGACAGCAACACAACATGACAGCAACACAACATGGCAGCAACACAACATGGTAGCAACACAACATGACAGCAACACAACATGACAGCAGCACAACATGGTAGCAACACAACATGACAGCAACACAACATGACAGCAACACAACATGACAGCAACACAACATGACAGCAACACAACATGGCAGCATCACAACATGGCAGCAACACAACATGGTAGCAGCACAACATGGTAGCAGCACAACATGGTAGCATCACAACATGGCAGCACCACAACATGGCAGCAACACAACATGGCAGAATCACAAGATGGTAGCAACACAACATGGCAGCATCACAACATGGCAGCAACACAACATGGCAGCATCACAACATGGCAGCAACACAACATGGCAGCATCACAACATGGCAGCATCACAACATGGCAGCATCACAGCATGGCAGCATCACAACATGGTAGCATCACAACATGGTAGCAGCACAACATGGTATCAGAACAAAACAGGGTACAAACATTATTGGGCACAGTCAACAGCACAAAGGGCAAGAAGTTAGAGACAACAATACGTCCTGCAATGCAGCCACAACTGTCAGTAAGAGTGTCCACGATTGAGTCTTTGAATGAAGAGATGGAGATAAAACTGTCCAGTTTGAGTGTTTGTTACAGCTCGTTCCAGCTGCAGCGAACTGAAAAGACAAGCGACACAGGGATGTGTGTGCTTTGGGGGACCTTTAACAGAATGGGACTGGCAAAAGGGACAAGAAACCATACTATGAAACAAAGCTAAATGATATTTACCTTACGTTACATTTTTGGCAAAAAGGCAAGTTTTATTGAATCAGATGGCTCATTCATGACAAAACCCTGCCATATTGCCAACTACTTGAATTACTTTTTCATTGGCAATATTAGCAAACTTAGGTATGCCATTCCATCAGTAAACTCTGAGCCTTCATATGCATGTTCAACTGACCATATAATGAAAGACAAGCATTGTCATTTTTAACTCTGTAAAGTGAATGTGGTAGAGGTGAAAAAATGATTGGTGTCTGTCAATAACGACAAACCACCTGGGACTGACAAGTTGGATGGAAAATGACTGAGGATGATAGCGGACAATGTAAGTCTGCAAAGCCTCCTTTACTGGCTCAAACACTGCAACACCGCTGCACTGAAGTCTAGAAGACAGCAACACTGCACCCCAAGGGGCAACACTGCACCCCCAGGAGCAACAATGCACCCACAGGAGCAACACTGCACCCTGAGGGGCAACACTGCCCACCTAGGGGCAACACTGCTGCACTGAAGTCTAGAAGACAGCAACACTGCCCACCTAGGGGCAACACTGCTGCACTGAAGTCTAGAAGACAGCAACACTGCACCCCAAGGGGCAACACTGCACCCCCAGGAGCAACAATGCACCCACAGGAGCAACACTGCACCCTGAGGGGCAACACTGCCCACCTAGGGGCAACACTGCTGCACTGAAGTCTAGAAGACAGCAACACTGCCCACCTAGGGGCAACACTGCTGCACTGAAGTCTAGAAGACAGCAACACTGCCCACCTAGGGGCAACACTGCACCCAGAGGGGCAACACTGCCCACCTAGGGGCAACACTGCACCCCCAGGGGCAACACTGCACCCACAGGAGCAACACTGCACCCTGAGGGGCAACACTGCACCCAGAGGGGCAACACTGCACCCCGAGGGGCAACACTGCCCAGCTAGGGGCAACACTGCACCCCCAGGAGCAACAATGCACCCACAGGAGCAACACTGCACCCTGAGGGGCAACACTGCCCACCTAGGGGCAACACTGCTGCACTGAAGTCTAGAAGACAGCAACACTAACCACCTAGGGGCAACACTGCACCCCGAGGGGCAACACTGCCCACCTAGGGGCAACACTGCACCCCCAGGGGCAACACTGCACCCACAGGAGCAACACTGCACCCTGAGGGGCAACACTGCACCCAGAGGGGCAACACTGCACCCCGAGGGGCAACACTGCCCACCTAGGGGCAACACTGCTGCACTGAAGTCTAGAAGACAGCAACACTGCCCACCTAGGGGCAACACTGCCCACCTAGGGGCAACACTGCACCCCGAGGGGCAACACTGCCCACCTAGGGGCAACACTGCACCCCCAGGGGCAACACTGCACCCACAGGAGCAACACTGCACCCTGAGGGGCAACACTGCACCCACAGGAGCAACACTGCCCACCTAGGGGCAACACCGCTGCACTGAGTCTAGAAGACAGCAACACTGCACCCCGAGGGGCAACACTGCACCCCCAGGAGCAACACTGCACCCCGAGGGGCAACACTGCACCCTGAGGGGCAACACTGCACCCTGAGGGGCAACACTGCACCCCGAGGGGCAACACTGCACCCCCAGGAGCAACACTGCACCCTGAGGGGCAACACTGCACCCTGAGGGGCAACACTGCACCCCGAGGGGCAACACTGCACCCTGAGGGGCAACACTGCACCCTGAGGGGCAACACTGCCCACCTAGGGGCAACACTGCACCCTGAGGGGCAACACTGCCCACCTAGGGGCAACACCGCTGCACTGAAGTCTAGAAGACAGCAACACTGCCCACCTAGGGGCAACACTGCACCCCGAGGGGCAACACTGCACCCCCAGGAGCAACACTGCACCCTTAGGGGCAACACTGCACCTCCAGGAGCAACACTGCACCCCGAGGGGCAACATTGCACCTCGAGAGGCAACACTGCACCCCCAGGAGCAATAGAAGTCTAGAAGATAGCAACACTGCACCCCCAGGAGCAACACTGCACCCCGAGGGGCAACACTGCACCCTGAGGGGCAACACTGCACCTCCAGGAGCAACACTGCACCCCGAGGGGCAACATTGCACCTCGAGAGGCAACACTGCACCCCCAGGAGCAATAGAAGTCTAGAAGATAGCAACACTGCACCCCAAGGGGCAATAGAAGTCTAGAATACAGCATCACTGCACCCCAAGGGGCAACACTGCACCCCAAGGGGCAACACTGCACCCCAAGGGGCAACACTGCACCCCAAGGGGCAACACTGCACCCCAAGGGGCATCACTGCACCCCAAGGGGCAATACAAGTCTTGAAGACAGCATCACTGCCCCCGAAGGGACAATATAAGTCTAGAAGACAGCATCACTGCACCCCAAGGGGCAATACAAGTCTTGAAGACAGCATCACTGCACCCCAAGGGACAATACAAGTCTAGAAGACAGCATCACTGCACCCCAAGGGGCAATAGAAGTCTAGAAGACAGCATCACTGCACCCCAAGGGGCATTAGAAGTCTAGAAGACAGCATCACTGCACCCCAAGGGGCAATAGAAGTCTAGAAGACATCATCACTGCACCCCAAGGGGCAATAGAAGTCTAGAAGACATCATCACTGCACCCCAAGGGGCAATAGAAGTCTAGAAGACAGCATCACTGCACCCCAAGGGGCAATAGAAATCTAGAAGACAGCATCACTGCATGGTCTCTTGCCAATGAATAGATGAGCAGACACATGCACTAACGTGCTACTATGAGGAAAGAGCGGCTGCGTGGGTAAACAGTTCCCTGTGTGCGTCCTAATGGCACTATACAGGAAGTAGGCTGCCATTTGGGACAGAGCCCAAAATGTTTCATGGAGTTCTCTGAAATCAAATATAACGTTATGTTAGTGTTTTATTACTGTGTTGTTGAGGACTGATATGCATGTTGTGACATCCAGTAGAGATGTTGATGAACTAATCCTGGCTGTCGCCCTCCCTCCCTCCCTCCCTCCCTCCCTCCCTCCCTCCCTCCCTCCCTCCCTCCCTCCCTACCTCCCTCCCTCCCTCCCTCCCTCCCTCCCTCCCTCCCTCCCTCCCTCCCTCCCTACCTCCCTACCGCCCTCCCTCCCTCCCTCCCTCCCTCCCTCCCTCCCTCCCTCCCTCCCTCCCTCCCTCCCTCCCTCCCTCCCTCCCTCCCTCCCTCCCTACCTCCCTACCGCCCTCCCTCCCTCCCTCCCTCCCTCCCTACCTCCCTACCGCCCTCCCTCCCTCCCTCCCTACCTCCCTCCCTCCCTCCCGGCAGTTGGCTGCTTGAAAAAAAATGATTTAAAACGTCATTACAGACAACAAATCACATTAAAGGTTTCACAGCGAATACACCTGTCTGCAGTTTCAGGGAGGGATCTCAGGAGCCTTCTCACAGTGTCATTATGGTACCCTATTCCATACATAGTGCACCCTATTCCCTACCTAGTGCACCCTATTCCCTACCTAGTGCACTACTTGGTGCATGGCTCGTACGTGCTCTCGGACATGTAATCTAGGTCAAGTTTGATGTTGTACGTCCAGTTATTAACATGGACGGTAGTACTTTAAAGAACTGTGCTGTATGAATGAGCTTTCTCTGTTGTCTCCGTCTAGTTAATGGCTTTGATGTGAGACAGACAGACAAACAGACAGACAGACAGACAGACAGACAGACAGACAGACAGACAGACAGACAGACATGTGGATGTGCAGTCTAGTGCACACATCAAAGCCATTAACTAGATGATGGATATTCTTAATGTCAAGTTAGCAGCAACAGAGAAAGCTCATTCATGCACTATGTATGGAATAGGGTGCACTATGTATGGAATAGGGTGCACTATGTAGGGAATAGGGTGCACTATGTAGGGAATAGGGTGCACTATGTAGGGAATAGGGTGCACTAGGTAGGGAATAGGGTGCACTATGTATGGAATAGGGTACCATAATGACACTCTGCTAGAAGGCTCCTGAGATCCCTCCCTGAAACTGCAGACAGGTGTAGTCGCTGTGGAACCTTTAATGTGATTTGTTCAGGACTTTGTATTCCTTTTTGTGAGTTCTGTTCCTTCACACCGTGGCTCTAGTTGAGGCTAAACCCTGATTGGTTGTAGGCCTATAGTTCCTCTCTTACCATTTCTAGTATATTGGCTTTCATGTAACGTCTGATTATTCTCCATCACTCATATTGTTTTAATTGACCTCTTCAGAAGGGGGGGGGGGGGGGGACCATGACGTTCATTGGAAACGATGAATGATGATTTTTGTCAATTTTCTGTCATTTTAAAAATGGGGCCTTGGAGTGTGAAGAAGCACTCAAATGAGAAGCATGATTAGGACAGACCCGTTTCTCTCTCTTAATGAGCCTATGACTGCCCAATAACCCTTTATCCCCATTAAAGCAAAAAGTAGAGTACAGATACTCTGTTTAATTAGAATGAGGCAATCAGTCTGCCATCAAGACCTGAGGCACAAGTATTACGTTATGTTAGAGACTAATAGCACTGCCCACCGAGAGAGAGAGACAGAGAGAGAGACAGAGACAGAGAGAGAGAGAGAGACACACAGAGAGAGAGAGACAGAGAGAGAGAGAGACACAGAGAGAGAGAGACAGAGAGAGAGAGAGAGAGAGAGAGAGAGAGAGAGAGAGAGAGAGAGACAGAGAGAGAGAGAGAGAGACAGAGAGAGAGAGGAGAGAGAGAGAGAGGAGAGAGACAGAGAGAGAGAGAGAGACAGAGAGAGAGACAGAGAGAGAGACAGAGAGATACCTAGTCAGTTGCCCAACTGAATGCGTTCAACCGAAAAGTGTCAACTGCATTCAACCGAACCCTTGTGAGCTCATGTACATGCAGATTGGATCTTGGTTGATTCTTTAATTGGAATGAATTCGACGTCGCTGGGCTGGAACAACAGAAAGACAGGAGTTGGTTTAGATTCTCTCATTTTGTATCTCACTGCTGCATCTGATCAATGAAAGGAGGCTGTGGTTTGGCTCCAGGGAACACATTTAGGGGTTAAGTCCCAAATGACTCCCTATTCCCTATATAGTATACTACAGAGCCCTATGGGCCCTGGGCAAAAGTAGTGAACCATCAAGGGAATAGTGTTCCATTTGGGACGTACACCTACTGAGTTACTGAGAGAAACCAGAGAAGGAGCAGAGCACTTTGTAAGGCTTAATTTACTCTGCGATGTCAGTCAATGCCTGCCTGTGTTCCCCAGCCTGGAACGCTCAGGATAAACAAAGACAATGCAGCTTTGTTTAGAGTTCCCAGTTCCAACCGTGGATATTACTGTTCAATGTTCTGGACATATGTTAGTACTAGATAGTCCATAATTCCATGTTTTTTTATTGTTCTAGAGAGAGAGAGAAATGGCAACCTTCCCCCTATGGGCCCTGGTCTAAAGTAGTGCACTACAGAGGGAATAGGAACCCTATGGGCCCTGGTCTAAAGTAGTGGACTACAGAGGGAATAGGAACCCTTTGGGCCCTGGTCTAAAGTAGTGCACTACAGAGGGAATAGGAACCCTATGGGCCATGGTCTAAAGTAGTGGACTACAGAGGGAATAGGAACCCTTTGGGCCCTGGTCTAAAGTAGTGGACTACAGAGGGAATAGGAACCCTTTGGGCCCTGGTCTAAAGTAGTGCACTACAAAGGGAATAGGAACCCTATGGGCCCTGGTCTAAAGTAGTGCACTACAGAGGGAATAGGAACCCTATGGGCCCTGGTCTAAAGTAGTGGACTACAGAGGGAATAGTAACCCTATGGGCCCTGGTCTAAAGTAGTGCACTACAGAGGGAATAGGAACCCTTTGGGCCCTGGTCTAAAGTAGTGCATTATATAGGGACTAGGGTGTCATTAGTGACACAGACAGAATGTGGGAGGAGAGAGGGTAGAGAATGTCCATGGTCTGACAAAATCAAATCGATTGTATTTGTCAGATACACATGGTTAGCAGATGTTAATGCGAGTGTAGCGAAATGCTTGTGCTTCTAGTTCCGACCATGCAGTAATATCCAACAAGTAATCTAACCTAACAATTTAACAACAACTCCCTTATACACACAAGTGTAAAGGGATGAATACGATATGACAGCCTTGTCAGCAACGTTTTTTGGGGAGCCCTATTTACATATCCGTTGGTTTTCACACCACACCATAAGATGAATTACATCTTGAGCTTTAGGCCAATTGGAAAGTGCAACGGGAACCCTGTATAACAAGAATGTCATGTTTCTTATGTCAAATTATGTTTCTTTTGTCAAATAATCAATTACACTATTGGTCAGGAGAGCATTGGGAAGACGAAGTACACATCTCCAGCAGCAACAGTGTCTTGAGAAAGTATTCACCCCCTTGACATTTTTCCTATTTTGTTGCCTTACAACCTGGAATTAAAATAGATTTTTGTGGGGTTTGTATCATTTGATTTACACAACATGCCTATCCACTTTGAAGATGCAAAAACATTTTTATTGTGAAAAATCAAACAAGACAAGAAACAGAAAACTTGAGAGTGCATAACTATTCACCCATCAAATTCAACACTTTGTAGAGCCACCTTCTGCAGCAATTCCAACTGCAAGTCTCTTGGGGTATGTCTCTATAAGCTTGGCACATCTAGCCACTGGGATTTTTGCCCAATCTTCAAGTTAAAACTGCTCCAGTTCCTTCAAGTTGGATGGGTTCCGCTG